>NC_138769.1:42759470-42846970 GCF_965119305.1 Pelophylax lessonae
AGGCTCTGGGGAGCGAGCGCGCGCTCCCGCGCGGTCACGGACCCCCCCGCGCGTGTGACCGGCGGACCCGATGTCCGCCGGTCACTCAGCGATCGTCGGGGGAGAGGGAGAAAGTCAGGCGACTAGTGTAAACAAGCCGCCTGTCATTCTCCCCTGTGTAGAAACAATGATCATACGGTCCTACTATGTAGGACCGTTGATCATTGTTCCTACAGCTAAAGCCACAGCCAATCACAGTTAGAATCACGCCCCTAGGGACACACACAGCCCCTCCCTCTCAAATAAAGTTAACCCCTTCACTGCCAGTGTAAATTTACAGTAACAGTGCATATATATAGCACTGATTACTGTAGAAATGTCACTGGTAACCCCAAAAGTGTCAAAAATGTCAGTCAAGGGTCCAATCTGTCCACCCCAATGTCGCAGTAGCGCAAAAAAAATCGCAGATCGCTGCCATTACGCGTTAAAAAAAAAACAACAACAACAATGACAAAAATCTTTCCCTTCGTTAGTAAACGCGATAACTTTTGCGCAAACCAATCAATACGCTTTTTGCGATTTTTTTTTAACAAACATATGTAGCATAAAACAAATTGGCCGAAAATGTTAAAAAATTTTGATTTTTACATTTTTTTGGGGGGGGGGGGGGAATTTCATATAAAAAATGTGAAAAATTTTGTTATTTTTGCAAAATTGACGCTCTTTTTTGTTTATAGCGCATGATCAAAAAAATCGCACAGGTGATCAAATACCACCAAAAGAAAGCTCTGTTTGTGGGAAAAAAAGGACGTCAAATTAGTTTAGGTACAGCTTCGCACGACCGCGCAATTGTCCGTTAAAGTCACGCAGTGCCGAATCGCAAAATACCCCCTGGTCTTTCAGCAGCCAAATCCTCCGGGGCTTAAGTGGTTAAGGCCAGCCCCCTCCCAGTGCTAAATCCCTTCCCTTGCCTTTCAGCTGTTAAATAACAGTCTCTACTTCTTGCTGAGGTTGGGCATTTGACAGCTGAATGACAGCAGTGGGCCATAGGGCTAGCAGGAACCTAACTTTGACACCACATTAAGAAATCAAGCTGCTGGACAGCTAGCATGTTCACAGTGTGACACAATAATTCTGCATGTCTACATGCACAGTGGGTAGATATAATGTTTCCTATTAGGACACTAAGGGCTTTTTTTACATGGTGGAGAGTGGTTGAGCTTCACCTTTGCTGCTCTTTGACCGCCTAGCTAAATGTGACAAAGCCCCTGAATTTTAAACACGGCTTGCACCGCCTGTCAACCGCGCCAATTAGGGAGCGAGCTGCAACTGCAAGCCAAATGCTTGGCTTGCAATTGGGGTGCAGTATTTTAATAAAAAAATACCCTTTAGTATTTTAAAAACCGCAGATCACTTTTCAGAGGGTGGTAGACACTGCCCCTGCAAGAAAAAGCACTAATAATACTGTTGTGATTGCAAAAGGTAGAGCTTCTCACTTGGAACTGGAATGGTATAGATCAGTGGTCCTCAACTCCAGTCCTCAGGGCCAGGTTTTAAGTATTACCTTGGTGAGATGCAGACTAGAGTAGTGCAATCACTGAGCAGCAAATGATATCACCTGGGATGTATTTCAGTTATCTTGCAAACCTGGCCTGTTGGTGGGCCCTGAGGACCAGGGTTGAAGACCACTGGTATAGATCACATGTGTCAAACAAAAAGCCTGCGAGCCGAATCTGGCCCACCAGGCGATTTTTTGTGGCCCTTGCACCTCTCCTGCAGCTGTGGCACTTCCCTCATCTCCACCCCCACCTTGTTTTAGCAGTTGGTATCAGAGAGGAGAACAGAACTCACTGCGCTTCTCCTTGCAGCCGCAGAGAGGTTCGTCTCTGCCCCTCCCCCACACCAACAGTCAGCAGCAGAGAGAGGACAGAACTCCTTCTACAGATCCTGCAGCTCTCTGTGCAGCAGTAGCATCCCCTCGTCTCTGCCTCCTCTAGTGTCAGTATTCAGCAGATTCATGCACTTTCTGCTTCCCAGTCATCCCAGCAAGCAGCACAAGGTAAGAGCACTATGATGTAAGGGAGGGTGGGGGAATATTGACTTATGGTGGGGGGCACTGGACATCTGATGTAAGGGGGGGTGGGGGGGATATGGACATCTAGTCTTACAGATTAAACCGGCACTTTGAGGGCAACCATAATGCTGATGTGGCCCCTGAATAAATTGAGTTTGACACTCAAGGTATAGATCAATATCTACAAGACAGAAGGGGGGTGAAGATCTGTCGATTTCTTTAAAAGCTCTGCAATGTATATAGTTACCTGGAGTTGTATTTTTTTCAAAACAGCTGGAGTTTCTTTTATTGATTTATTTCATTTAAAACTATTGGTTAAGGGTTGCAACCCGCACACCAGCATTATACAGGTGCAGCTCGTAAAAAGACCCAACAATGCAGGCGAGCTGAAAGCCACTATCAAAGCAACCTGGGCTTCCATAACACCTCAGCAGTGCCACAGGCTGATCACCTCCATGCCACACCACATTGATGCAGTAATTCATGCAAAAGGAGCCCCGACCAAGTATTGAGTGCATACTATTCTGTACATGGACATACTTTTCAGTAAGCCAACATTTCTGATTTAAAAATCCTTTTGTAGCACCCTACAGGTAGGTGCCAGGTAAAATATAGTGGGCTTTGTCTGCCTAACAGCAGAGCCATGTTTTCTTTGGTGCAGGTATGTTGTCATGGCTACCAAGTGTGTCTGCTGAGAGGGAAGTCTCCTCACTGGCCCTGTGAGAGGCTTCTGATTGGGCAGTGAAGGAGACCCAATCAGGGGACACATCCAGGCTTGTAACTACCCCAGGAGGCAGATTATGCTGCAAAGGATTCTGGGAGTGGGTATAAGTTTGAGGGGAGGTGCGCGGCACGTTGTCTTTGGCGGGAGCAGAGTCCCAGGATGTAGAGTGCGGCTGTCTCTCCTCCTGTCTGAGGAAGGTGGATGTCTCACGGTGTCGCCTGAGTGTCCAGAGCGTGCTGAGTGAGCTGAGGGGATCCGGTGTGCCGAGAGCCTGCGGAGAGAGAGAGAGGGGTCCAGTCCCAGGAAAGCCTATACATCTCGTGAGTACTGAGGATTGCCCCTGGGGGTCTGCCTGAAGTTAGAGGAGACCCTCCCGGAAGAGAGGGATCCAGTGCCAGCTAGTTGGAAAGGGGGTACCTAGGTTGAGGACCCTGAAGCTACAGAGGGGGTGCATAGTCAGTGGACCCTGAAGAGTTCAAGTTAAAGGGGGCGCCTGCGGTTGGGCCCTGAATTGTACAGAGTGTGTCAGTTGCAAGTAAAGCTATACAGAGTTCTACTTCATACTACCTCAAGCTAGTCAAAGCGGGGGAAAGTATTCAGTGACTTCTATGGCACAACAGTGTCAGGAGTTCTACAGTTCTCAGTCCTGGATCTTCTGGACTAATAGTCGAGGATTCAGCACTTCTGTGTTCTACAGGATATTTACAGTGTTAGTGAGCGTTGGCTGGCACCGGCTGGCGTCAGAGAAGTGCCAACGGGCATTTTTCAGGAGTAAAGTCCCACATGTAATTAGTTCAAGCCTCAATGAGTATCCCACACATTCCCTTCTCCCATCACCTTTAAATCAAATAGAAACCACAAACAAAGATGCAGGAGTTGTCGCTGCTTCAGTTGTCACACCCAGGGTCACAGCTCACATGGGCTGGAGAGATCACCGGTACTAATGGCAGATCCACATTAGGCCACTGGCCTGAAAACGTTGCTACACTTTTTTTTTCTTTTTATTGGTGTATAACTGGTGTCAGGGGCGTAACTACAGGGGTTGCAGGGGTTGCAATTGCAACCGGGCCCCATGCTCCAGGGGGCCTGTGCTGCTCCCCTGTACATCTGGATAGGAGGGGCGGCAGGAGCAGCATGTAGAGAAATCTCTGTCCTCCTTTTTCCTCCTGTAGCTGCAAGAGGAAAATGGAGGAGATCGGTTCCTCTGTATGCTGCCCCCGCCACTCCTCCTATCCAGTTCACTTGTGTTCTGCTGTCTCTGGGCCCCTTTGTGCTCCCCTGGTCACCCCCAGGGAAAGAGCCCCAGGCTTGAAGGGAAGTGCCCCGGCCAGGGGTCCAGGGGGCCCTTCATGGTTTCTTGCATCGGGGCCCTGAAGGTTCTAGTTACGCCTCTGACTGGTGTACATCAGTTATGACACCAGCCAATTCTTTAGGTTTGACAGTTTGGTTGAGAACACAACCAAAGTGACAGTTAGCATTCCTGACATGCTGGAAATATAACTGTTTTTTGAAACTGGTGAATTGATGGGTTTAGTTCCGCTTTAACCACTTCAGCCCCGGAAGGTTTTACCCCCTTAATGACCAGGCCATTTTCTGCGACATGGTTACTTTAACTGACAATTGCGTGGTCTTGTGATGCTGTACCTAAATAAAATTGATTGAAAAGCTTTCTTTTGACAGTATTTGATCACCTCTGCGGTTTTAATTTTTTGCGCTTTAAACAAAAAATGAACGACAATTTTGAAAAAAAAAAAAAAACATTTTTTACTTTCTGCTATAAAACATCCAATAAAAAAATTAAAAAATACAATTTCTTCATGAAATTAGGCCAATATGTATTCTGCTACATATTTTTGGTAAAAAAAAATCCCAATATGCATATATTGATTGGTTTGCGCAAAAATTGTAGCGTCTACAAATAATGGGATATTTTTATGGATTTTTTTTTAATAGTAATGGGGGCGATAAGCGACTTATAGTGGGACTACGACATTACAGTGGACAAATCGGACACCTAACTGACCCTTTTTTTGGGGACCAATGACATTTCTACAGTGATCAGTGCCAGGGCCGGCCTTTGGGGTGTGCGAGCTGTGCGGCCGCACAGGGCGCCATGCGCAAAAGGGGCGCTGTGTGGCCATCGCAGCTCTTACATGATCAGGCCGCACAGTGGGAGGTAAGCGGCGACCGCGGCATGGAGAGGGTTAACACAGGCCACGGCTGCCGCTTACCTCCCACTGTGCGGCTGTGCCTGTGTCTTCTATAGCTGCAGGGCTGAGCTGTGTATCACACACAACTCAGCCTCAGATCCGCCGCCAGTGCCGGCCACTGACAGATCTCCTCCTCTCCAGGCCAGGGACGCCAGAGGAGAGATCGTCGGCTCCCCCTCCTCCTGCCCCTTCTCCTTCTCCTCCCGCCCCTTCTTCTCGTGGTAAGCCTCCATACTAAGGTAAGTAAGCTCTCTCCTGCATCAAATGTAAGGGGGGGGCTCTGTGTGGGGGGTCTCTGATGTAAAGGGGGCTTTGTGTGGGGGGGTCTTTGGTGTGGGGGGTCTCTGATGTAAGGGGACTCTGTGTGGGGGTCTCTGATGTAAGTGGGGCCTCTGTGGAGGGTTTCTGTTGTAAGGGGGCTCTGTTGGGGGGTTTCTGTTGTAAGGGGGGCTCCGTTGGGGGTCACTGATGTAAGGGGGGTCTCTAATGTAAGGGGGGCTAAGTTTGTAGTGATCATAAAAAAGAAAAGTCAAATGAAGTGCAAAAAAAGTGCAAGAAAAAATGTGCAGGGCGCTGGTGGGGGGCTGGGGGCGCCACAGGATCAGCTCGCACAGGGCGCTTGAACACCTAAGGCCGGCCCTGAATGTGCTAAAGAATATACAGTATTACTGCACTAATGACACTGGCAGGGAAGGGATTAACATCAGGGGCGAACAAAGGGTTAAATGTGTTCCCTGGGAGTGCTTGCTAACTGTGGGGGAGTTGCTCTGACTGGGGGAAGACAGATATCAGTGTCCCGCTGGACCCGCTGATTGACTCCCCCTCCAGTCAGTCAGCGCGCCATCGAGACTCCGGCGGCACGTGCCTGCCCCCTGGGGCCCCTTTACAAAATGATGTATAGGTGTATGATTTCATGCAGGGGAGCCGAATTGCCGCAGTAAAAGTACAGTAGGCGGTCGGGCAAGTGGTTAAATACCTGCCTTCTCTGTCAGATTTTTACTGCTGCCTGTGTTCATTTTGGGGAGATATCCTCTCTTTTCCCGTTGAAAGAGGAAGTGATGGGAATTCCCTACAACTACCAAAACACATTTTTAGTAGGGTGGGGAGGCGTTAGAACTTTTGACAATGTATTTATTGTTGTCCTTGCTTTTCTGTCCCAATGAAAACCACACCTCCCATTTTTTTTATTTTTTTTTTGGTTTTACATGAACAGGAAGTAGGGGAAAATCTCCCCGATGAGGTCACAGATACAAGAAAAACAGATAGGTATACTCTTCCTTCTTTTATACAAAATTTAAACAAAAAGGTGAAGTCCTACATCCACAAAAATACTGCAAAACGCGTGGGTCACATGTAATGGGTATGTGAATCTAAGCATGCAGAGATCCTCCATTGAGCTCCCAAGAGATATCCAGGCGCATCTCATAAAATTAGAATACCATCAGGTTACTTTATTTCAGTAAATCAATTCAAAAAGTGAATATACATGCCTTACACATAGAGTGATATATTTCAAGCATTTCTTTCTTTTAATTTTGATGAATATGGCTTACAGCTAGTGAATACCCAAAATTCTGTATTTCAGAAAATTTAAATATAACATAAGACCAATAAAAAGAAAAAAAAAGTGTAGCAACGTTTCCAGGCCAGTGGCCTAATGTGGATCTGCCATTAGTACCGGAATCCTCTCCAGCCCATGTGAGCTGTGACCCTGGGTGTGACAACTGAAGCAGCGACAACTCCAGCATCTTTGTTTGTGGTTTCTATTTGATTTAAAGGTGATGGGAGAAGGGAATGTGTGGGATACTCATTGAGGCTTGAACTAATTACATGTGGGACTTTACTCCTGAAAAATGCCCGTTGGCACTTACTTGACGCCAGCCGGCGCCAGCCAACGCTCACTGACACTGTAAATACCCTGTAGAACACAGAAGTGCTGAATCCTCGACTATTAGTCCAGAGCAGTGGCAGCTGGTGCTCAAAATTTTTGGGGGGGGGGCGCAAAAAGAAAAATGTAATAGGTATTGCTTCGCGCCAAAAAACGCAGTAAAAAAATTGCGTGACTTTGAAGCTGTGCCCCCTTCAATGCAATGAACACTGTGCTGTGCCCCCTTCAATGCAATGAACACTGTGCTGTGCCCCCTTCAATGCAATGAACACTGTGCTGTGCCCCCTTCAATGCAATGAACACTGTGCTGTGCCCCCTTCAATGCAATGAACACTGTGCTATGCCCCCTTCAATGCAATGAACACTGTGCTGTGCCCCCTTCAATGCAATGAACACTGTGCTGTGCCCCCTTCAATGCAATGAACACTGTGCTGTGCCCCCTTCAATGCAATGAACACTGTGCTGTGCCCTCACAATGCAGAGTTCAGCGTGCATGCCCCTTTCAATTCAGAGCGCCACAGCATTGTCCCCAATCACTGCAGAGCGCCACAGCATTGTCCCCAATGATTGCAGAGTGCCCACAGCATTATCCCCCAATGATTGCAGAGTGCCACAGCATTGTACCCCAATGATTGCAGAGTGCCACAGAATTGTACCCCAATGATTGCAGAGTGCCCACAGCATTGTACCCCAATAAATGCAGAGTGCCCACAGCATTGTACCCCAATGATTGCAGAGTGCCCACAGCATTGTACCCCAATGATTGCAGAGTGCCACAGCATTGTACCCCAATGATTACAGAGTGCCACAGAATTGTACCCCAATGATTGCAGAGTGCCCACAGCATTGTACCCCAATGATTGCAGAGTGCCCACAGAATTGTACCCCAATGATTGCAGAGTGCCACAGCATTGTACCCCAATGATTGCAGAGTGCCACAGAATTGTACCCCAATGATTACAGATTGCCACAGCATTGTACCCCAATGATTGCAGAGTGCCCACAGCATTGTACCCCAATAAATGCAGAGTGCCCACAGCATTGTACCCCAATGATTGCAGAGTGCCACAGCATTGTATCCCAATAAATGCAGAGCGCCACAGCATTGTACCCCAATAAATGCAGAGTGCCCACAGCATTGTACCCCAATAAATGCAGAGCGCCACAGCATTGTACCCCAATAAATAGAGCGCCTCAGCATTGTACCCCAATAAATGCAGAGCGCCACAGAATTGTACCCCAATGATTGCAGAGTGCCACAGAATTGTACCCCAATGATTGCAGAGTGCCCACAGCATTGTACCCCAATAAATGCAGAGCGCCACAGCATTGTACCCCAATAAATACAGAGCGCCTCAGCATTGTACCCCAATAAATGCAGAGCACCACAGAATTGTACCCCAATGATTGCAGAGTGCCACAGAATTGTACCCCAATGATTGCAGAGTGCCACAGAATTGTACCCCAATGATTGCAGAGTGCCCACAGCATTGTACCCCAATGATTGCAGAGTGCCACAGCATTGTATCCCAATAAATGCAGAGCGCCACAGCATTGTACCCCAATAAATGCAGAGTGCCCACAGCATTGTACCCCAATAAATGCAGAGTGCCCACAGCATTGTCCCCCAATAAATGCAGAGTGCCCACAGCATTGTCCCCCAATAAATGCAGAGTGCCCACAGCATTGTCCCCCAATAAATGCAGAGTGCCCACAGCATTGTCCCCCAATAAATGCAGAGTGCCACAGCAATGTACCCCAATAAATGCAGAGTGCCACAGCATTGTCCCCCAATCAATGCAGAGTGCAGCGTGCGTGCTCCCTTCAATTTAATGCACTTACCTGGCGGCGGCGGCGGGTTCTTCCCTTCTCGATCCAGTCCGTCCTCTCTGCGGCGGCGGCGGGAAGGAGAGCGGCTTCTCCCTCGTCCTCCGAGCGGCGGTGACGGTGAGTGACTGACTCACACACCGGCACCGCCCCCATTGTGACGTCAGGGATCAGATGTCCTGGATGATGATTGGTCCAGGCTGGAGACTGGACCAATCACAGCCAGGATATCCGAAAGTGGGGGTGTCCAATCGCAAGGACTTGCGATCGGGTTACGCCCCCAGAAGGCTGCCGATCGGCGCCTCTTCTGGGACGTAACCCCACCCCCCCCCCCCCTAGCCACCACTTCCATTGCAAAGGCCGGCGAACCCAAATTTTTTTTTTTTTAAACTTTATTTGTTCGCTGTCATTTTTTTTTTTTTTCTTTTTTTTAGGGGTAGGGGGGTGGCGCCCTGGCGCCCGCTATGCACGGGCCGCCACTGGTCCAGAAGATCCAGGACTGAGAACTGTAGAACTCCTGACACTGTTGTGCCATAGAAGTCACTGAATACTTTCCCCCGCTTTGACTAGCTTGAGGTAGTATGTAGTAGAACTCTGTATAGCTTTACTTGCAACTGACACACTCTGTACAATTCAGGGCCCAACCGCAGGCGCCCCCTTTAACTTGAACTCTTCAGGGTCCACTGACTATGCACCCCCTCTGTAGCTTCAGGGTCCTCAACCTAGGTACCCCCTTTCCAACTAGCTGACACTGGATCCCTCTCTTCCGGGAGGGTCTCCTCTAACTTCAGGCAGACCCCCAGGGGCAATCCTCAGTACTCACGACCTGCGTAGGCTTTCCTGGGACTGGACCCCTCTCTCTCTCTCTCTCCGCAGGCTCTTGGCACACCGGATCCCCTCAGCTCACTCAGCACGCTCTGGACACTCAGGCGACACCGTGAGACATCCACCTTCCTCAGACAGGAGGAGAGACAGCTGCACTCTCCATCCTGGGACTCTGCTCCCGCCAAAGACAACGTGCCGCGCACTTCCCCCCAAACTTATACCCACTCCCAGAATCCTTTGCAGCATAATCTGCCTCCTGGGGTAGTTACAAGCCTGGATGTGTCCCCTGATTGGGTCTCCTTCACTGCCCAATGAGAAGCCTCTCACAGGGCCAGTGAGGAGACTTCCCTCTCAGCAGACACACTTGGTAGCCATGACAACCTACCTGCACCAAAGAAAACATGGCTCTGCTGTTAGGCAGACAAAGCCCACTATATTTTACCTGGCACCTACCTGTAGGGTGCTACAAAAGGATTTTTAAATCAGAAATGTTGGCTTGCTCAAAAGAAAGTCCATGTACAGAATAGTATGCACTCAATACTTGGTCGGGGCTCCTTTTGCATGAATTACTGCATCAATGTGGTGTGGCATGGAGGTGATCAGCCTTTGGCACTGCTGAGGTGTTATGGAAGCCCAGGTTACTTTGATAGTGGCTTTCAGCTCGCCTGCATTGTTGGGTCTTTTTATGAGCTTCACCTGTATAATGCTGGTGTGCGGGTTGCAACCCTTAACCAATAGTTTTAAATGAAATAAATCAATAAAAGAAACTCCAGCTGTTTTGAAAAAAATACAACTCCAGGTAACTATATACATTGCAGAGCTTTTAAAAAAATCGACAGATCTTCACCCCCTTCTGTCTTGTAGATATTGATCTATACCTTGAGTGTCAAACTCAATTTATTCAGGGGCCACATCAGCAATATGGTTGCCCTCAAAGTGCCGGTTTAATCTGTAAGACTAGATGTCCATATCCCCCCCACCCCCCCTTACATCAGATGTCCAGTGCCAAGTCAATCGGCCGTGAGAGCAGACGATCGTGCCATCGCGTAATGACCGAATTTCAAACGATAAATGGTTGAATGGACGTTTTTCGTTCAGTTGGTCACATATGCCTAGTGCAAACAGTTCAGCCGAGAAACACATTAACCTTTCAATTTATCGTTCATTCGGCAGAATTTTCCAAACTGTTCCTTCGATTTTTCGGCTCTGAAAAGTTAAAAATGATTTTCTATTTTTCTATTTTTGCCCATTAACTGGACGAAAAACTAAGGATCGGAACAAATGACAGATTTTCGAACGATTTTTCGGCTAGTGTATTGGCCAGCATAAGATGACAGCTTCCTTGGCTGAAAAGAACAGAAGAGTTTAGTTCCGCTGTAAATCCATCCACACTGCAGACCGCACATTACAGCCAGCATTACCAAGATATAAACAATGAAAAGTGTGTAAAAAGAAAATATATTAAAAATAATTTTTAAAAAATGTAAGCTCCCCCCTGCACATACAAGCGCAAATGCTCATCTATCAAGCAAAAATGCCCCGTATGCCAGAGTGAGAGGAATAATTCTAGGCCTGGTATTTATGGGTATTTCTAAATGAATGGGCTTTAAAATATTTTAAAGCATCAACTATGGACAATTTTGGGTATCATGTTCTCACTGCTTTTATTTGGCACACGCAATTTTAAATTTTGACATATTTGGTATCTATTGACTTTGCTCAGTCATGTTATTTTTATGTGCATTAAAAATGTATTTGATAGTATTTTTTATTTTTTTTTTTTAAATAAAGGTTTGGGCCCTCCTATTCCTTTTGTATTGAACTGTATTGTAAATCGTGCTGCCCCTCCTTTTATTGTAAAGTGCTGCGTAAACTGTTGGCCCTACATAAATCCTGTATTATAATAATAATAATAATAATAAACAGCTATGCTAATATTGTGCCACATATAAAAAATTTGCAAATAATAAATAAATTCTATGGGGGAGATTTACTAAAACTGGAGCACTCCGGTTTTATCTGGTGCAGCTGTGCATGGCAGCCAATCAGCATCTAACTTCAGCTTGTTCAATTAAAGTGGTTGTTAAACTCTTATGGGCCATACACACTATAAAATTTTCTGAAGACTTTTTCCTTTAGGTCCCTTTCACGCACTCCATCCGTTGGACGGAGTCCGTTTGACGGAGTCCGTTTTTCTCAGCGGGGGATCGAGCCGCCGATCCCCCGCTGAGCAGCAGGAGGACAGCTGTGTCTCCGCACTGTGTGCTGAGACACAGCTGTCAGTTCCCCATGCATCTCTATGGGGGAAATCGGATGAGAATGGACCGTCGGTCCGTTCTCACCCGATCCGATCCGATCCGCTGGACGGATGGAAAATAGGGTTTCCATCCGTCCAGATTTGACAGATCGGATCAGATCGGGTGTCAGCGGACAGGTCTCCGCTGACATCCGATCCCCCATAGAGATGCATGGGGGGACCGTTCAGATCCGCCAAAAAAACGGACAGGTGGATCTGAACGGTCCGCCTGTGTGAAAGGGGCCTTAGACTTACCAAAACCATATAATATGAGGTCAAACCTAAACACTTTCAATTTGTATGGAATCTGGCAGGCCCTTGCACTACATAGAAAAGGTAAATCTGAAGGAAATCTAACCACAAAAGTTGGATAGTGTGTATCCAGCTTAAGGCCCCTTTAACACAAGGGAGTCCATTGGCGGACTCCGTTTATCTCAGCGGGGGATCGCAGCTCTGTCTCCGCACTGTGTGCGGAGACAGAGCTCTCAGGTCCCCGCTGTTCTCTATGGGGGAATCGGATGAGAACGTACCGTCTGTCCGTTCTCATCCGATCCAATCCGCTGGACGGATGGAAAATAGGGTTTCCATATGTCCAGATTTGATGGATCGGATGTCAGCGGACATGTCTCCGCTGACATCCGATGCCCCATAGAGATGCATGGGGCATCTGTTCAGATCCGCCAAAAAAACGGACAGGCGGATCTGAATGGTCCGCCTGTGTGAAAGGGGCCTTACATATAAACAGTGAAGTGACTGGCCTCAGGTGATACACAGAGATGAAACAAATCCTCCTACATAAATTGTACCTGTTTAGCTGCAGTCTTCTTTTCTGAAAAAAGGGGTGGAGAGCTGAAGTTACACTCTGCAGAACTCAGTAAGGAGAGCTCTGAGAGCTAATTGGAGGGAAGGGAAGGGACACCCCCCCCCCCCTTCACACAGCTCACAAAAACAGAACTTAGGCTGCCACTCTTCTGGAGATCTCTTCCCCTATTGGTGTCATGAAAACTTCTCAAAACCGATTAATGCTGATAGCAGAGGAAGGAAGCAGCAGACAGAAATTACACTTAGTGCTCTTAATTGAGACAAGTACACAATATAGAGGGATATGCTTTGTTTATGTTGTTTCACGTCTGAGGTGTACAACCACGTTAAGATTTGACAATAAAACCTAGAAGCTGCACTAGATTTTGTGTGTACCAGTTCTACTAAATCTCGTCCAATGAGTCTTCTGCTTTCAGAAAATATACAGTGTTTTAGCCTTGGTTCACACTAAGGCAATGCAGGATTTTCATTGATTCCTGTGCATTTCCTGCACCACATCACAATCGCAATACGTTCATGCGAACCACTGTGGGTGTCAATGTTAAATTATTGACACCCCAAAAACAGTTCACAAAATGCAGTGCAATTGGATGAATCGGATCACATAGGTGTAAACACTCATGTGATCCGATTCCAGTGCAGCAAAAAAAAAAAAAAGATGCCTGCACCTTTTTTGTGCGGGTGCGGTCCAGTTTGAGCCAAACAAGGTGAATAGGCTCAAATCACACTGCAAAGAATCACATGTGATTTGGACAAGAATTTAATGCAATTCCTGTCTGAATCACATGCGGTTCCCCGCACCGCATCAGTGTGAACCTAGGCTTAGACGAATGGTTAAAACCCAATTCCAGGCATAATTTCTTGTTTAGTTTTGACTGGGGATGGGGTTGGGGGGAAGAAGGGTTAAAGTTTCTGTAAGGTTTTAATTGCGTCTGTTTCTCAATAAGGGAGATTTCCCTTCATTCCCTGTCAGAAGCCTCAGGACAGAAAGTAATGGGACATTTCTTCAATAGGGATACAGCCCAAGAAAAAAAAAACATGATTTTTAGTAGAGTTAGTGCCGGTTCACACTAGTGTGGCTGCGGAGATCGCATGTAATGTCGGAGCACACTGCTCCTTCATTACATGCGATCTCCTGTGCGGATGCGAATTCAGCCATACACTTTGTATAGCTGAAATTCGCACTGCACCCGCACAAAAGACGCACAGGAACCTTTTTTTCAGCCGCATCAGGATCGGATCGCACAGTGGTTCACACTTGTGCGATCAGATCCTGTGCGAACTGTCAGATCGCACTGCGATATGCGATCAAACTGGGGGTGTCGTTAACATTTAATTGACACCCCCTGCGTATCGCATATGGCAGTGTGAACTGTCAGATGTGCGGATGCGATGCGGGAACACACAGTATATTCGCAGCCTTCCCGCATCGCACAAGTGTGAACCGGCACTAAGGAAGAGTTAGAACTTCTGACAATGGGCTTTTCACTGCTTGTCTCCTCCTAAGCTGGTGATTCGTCCCGCCACCACCATTTCTTGTACAGGTATTAGGGGGAAAGCTGCCCATGGGGGTCACAAATACATCTAAGAGCCTAAAAAATTTTTTAAATCTTCAGTATTTTTTTTTTAAACTAATAGAAAAAAAAATGTAACATGTAACTGGCAGTGGGTTATCAACCAATGCTTTAAACAGAACTAAACCCTTCAATACTCACCTCCTCTCATCCTCATCCTCCATGGCTGGCGCCGACATCTTCTTCCCGGCTTCTTCCAGGTTCAGGGTCTTCAGCCATCTTGATTGGCTGGGTGGGATGGTGTAACTCCCTGCATGTGCAATAAAATGTATTCATTCTGGCACCAAGGTGTATCAAGCAGCGTTGGATCTAGACCTGGGGGTGCCCTAGAATAGTCAGAGGGGCATAATGTCGACATTGTGTGTGAGACACTGGCAGTCCATTACTAAGTATGAGAGAGATGCAGTTAACCCGTATTATCTGTTTACATGTTTCTGTACCATAAGTCCTGACCCAGAAGTAACATCTGACAGGTAGTGCGGAGGTGGTGCGGAAGCAAACAAGGAACCCAAGTATGTATTCGATTTCCATTGGATTAGAATCATTACACAGAACCTGTGCCCCTCTTATATTAGGTATCTCTATCAGAGTCCCCTTACATTAGGAATCCTCATCAGGGTCCCAATCAGCATCCTCCCTTACATCTGGGTCCCCATCAGAGAGTCTCCATACATGTATTGCCCCCATCAGACTGGCTCATAGATCAGTGGATTCACTCAGATACCTGGGGGAGCACAACTAAAATCTGGAAATGGGGGTTGGGGGGGAGTGTATTCCACCCCAGCACTCTCCTAGATCTGGCCCTGGTCTCGAGAATGTGTAGAATTGTAGCTAAATGTACATTCCAAAGCATTTAGTGAGGACGAAGGTAAGAAGCCTTAATTGCACAAGAGACGTAGTATGTAAATCCTTCCTGCTTGCAATTATTTTCAAATTAGGGCTAATTTCTGCCTTAAGCATCCTCAATGTGATCCAAATTGTATGCAATACCCACCCAAGTCCATGTTGAATTTGACAGTTTTTCACTAAGATAGGCAAGCACCCAACTGTAACATCATGACTCACCAGAGCTATCACCATCAAGACATGCCAAAGCAAAGACCAACATGAGAATGTGCATTGGGCTAGAGAGGACTCGCCTTCATTAGTGTTTATCTGACAAAAGATAAAATATGGTGATGTGGAATATAAAATACCCCTGGGGATGATAAACCATTCTACACCATCTCCATCTTTCCACGGGAAGACCAAGCTAAGAGACCAGCTATGGATTACCGTATGTTCTGCGTGTTGGCCATCGCCCTCGTTGTCAGCTCTTTCAGCACTGCAGATGAACAGACTCCACTGAGTAAGTTTACCAGGGCTGTCTAAATCCAGAAGAATGTTAGAATAAGGGCAATCATTTTGTGTACCTTATGTCAGATTAGAGAACAATTTGGTATTTATGGACTTGTTATAAGGGTTATCATAGTTATCATTGCTGTTGTGTTTTTTTAAATATGCTAGTTGCCCTGGCCATCATTCTGATCCTTCTCAAAACTTTGAGTCACTGGGTCAAAAAAGGATTAGGAATTATAACTTTATTCTCTGTGGGTAAATGGTTATAATTACACCAAGCATCCAATGCTACCTATGGCTATTTGCATTGTAGGGGATAGGCACACAGGTAAACCATGCACCAAGAGAGAACAGATATGTCCTACATTTCTATTCAGCAATTCGGTAAATAAATCCTGAATGCAAGAGGGTTTTATACAACAAATCCATAGCATGAAACAAATAAAACATCTGCTTGTCCTAGCCATTAGCTAAAGTCATGTATTTTCCTGGCTAACAGGGTCCCCCCATTGGGTTCCCCAAAGCAAATAAGCAGCAGATGAACCTTTTTAGTGTTCTGTCAGCAGTCAGCTTTTTCACGGAGCAGACACAAAAGAAAGAGTGAGAGAGAGCCCTGAGTATAAGTCAGTTCATACATTTAAAAGCCTGTGAACAGCTGAGATTAATAATGAAATCTGGCTACCAGGTATGATGTGGACCTAGGAATGGAGGCTTTATCTCACCCAAAGCTCTACAAAGTCTCCTGGCTCCAAGACCCAGAACAGAATTTTGTTTTCTCCATACAAGACACAAGCGCTGGAGCCCCTCACCATGTGTAGGTGAGTTACTTAGGTGACACATATACACCACCCACAACCATGCCAGCCAGTGCCTTGTAGTATTCAATATGTATACAATGTATTTAGGCACCATGAAAAAGAAAGAAGCCACAAAATTCCTTGATTACCGCTACTGAATAGTTTCTTTTCCCCGACAGCAAAGTACTGCCAATCCATTGGAATGAAATATTAACTCTGCTTTCACTATGACCATAACATTCTTATACGTCATTAGTCACAAGCTAAAATTACCATAACTGTTTACTTAGCCTATATTTAAACTCCCCGAACACAGGAATTAACTCAGCATGCTTAGAAAAATAAACATTTGTCCAGCAACTGTTCGGAGAAGTTTAATGAATTCATATTTTCATTTTGTTTAATTAAATTGTTAAACTGTATTTAGGAACCAATTGGATTAATAATGTTCCTCTGAGAAAACTCACTTCTGTAAGACACTGCTTTAATGTAAATGTAAATGGTGTTTATTACTACTGTTAAACAGTAGGGATGATCGAACTTTTGAACTTCCCGAAAGTTCGGCCCGGATTTCAGAACCCCATTGAAATCAATGGGACCCGAACTTCGGTAATCAAAAAACACCATTTTGAAGCCCTAAAACCCAATAAATGCCCCTAAAAAGTGCCTAGGGTTCTGGGTCATGCCCCAGGGACTATTAATCAAACAAAAAAAAGTTCTTAAAAATTGTCATTTTTGATAGAGAGCCAATTATTGAAAAAAATTAAAATAAATAAATAAATAAAAAAATAAAAAATTTCTTTGGATTTAGTATCTGGGGGGTCTAAAAAGTGTACATGCGAAGATTCAGCTTTGTAGCATGTCCAGAACCAGAAAAAAAAAGATAGTTTGTATTAGGTCACTTATAGAACAGGGATATGGCTCCGCTATTTTCACACCTTGCCGGTTTAGTAGCAAGCGTTTTTTGGGCATTTTTTGGGGTCTTTTGAGGCAGGCAAAACATCTGAACTTGTGTATAGGGGTATATATACACACATACTTATAAGTATATATACACACCTAGACATATATAGGTGTGATAGTAGTAGAAATCTATGCTTGCGCTAATTAAATAATTAACACCCATATGGCTCCGCTCCTATCACACCTATATATGTGTAAATGTAAAAATACATATAAGTATGTGTGTATATATACCCCTATACACAAGTTCAGATGTTTTGCCTGTCTCCAAAGACCCCAAAAAAATGCCTGCAACAACACACCTGGTCGTTTTTTTTTGGCGCTAGCGTTTTTTTGGGCATTTTTTGGGGGTCTTGGGAGGCAGGCAAAACATCTGAACTTGTGTATAGTGGTATATACACACACATACTTATATGTATTTTTACACTTACACATATATAGGTGTGATAGGAGCGGAGCCATATTAGTGTTAATTATTTAATTAGCGCAAGCATATATTTCTGCTACTATCACATCTATATAGGTCTAGGTGTATATATACATATAAGTATACACACATACTTATATGTATATATAAGTATATATACACACATACTTATATATACATATAAGCATGTGTGTATATACAGTATACCCCTATACACAAGTTCAGATGTTTTGCCTGCCTCCAAAGACCCCAAAAAAATGCCTGCAACAACACACCTGGGCGTTATTTTTTTTGGCACTAGCGTTTTTTTGGGCATTTTTTGGGGGTCTTTGGAGACAGGCAAAACATCTGAACTTGTGTATAGGGGTATATACACACACATGTTATATGTATTTATACACTTACACATATATAGGTGTGTTAGGAGAGAAGCCATATTAGTGTTAATTTTTTAATTAGCGCAAGCATAGATTTCTGATACTATCACACCTATATATGTCTAGGTGTGTATATACATATAATTATGTGTATATATATACCCCTATACACAAGTTCAGATGTCATGACTGACTCCAAACATGTCCTAAAAAAAGCCCTATTAACGCCTGCAGCCAAAAAGCAGGTTGACAGGCGAGAAGCCATATCAGTGTTCTATAAGTCACCTAATAGAAACAAACTTGTTTCTATTGCGGTCACCCTGACATGGAAGGGTTTGGTCACCCTGCCATAGCAGTCACAGTCAGTTCACCCTACACTACACTATGGTCACCCTGGCACTTAACACTTTCCCTACAGAAACTAAATTTTTGCATCTAACTAAAGTGTAAAAAAGCACTCTAACTACACTAGATATCCCTTTCCTCACACTAATAAATGCTAAATGACACTTTTTAAGCAGAAGTAACAGAACTGCTTCCACTCTCTTCCATGTCCCTGTATTACAATGCTAGGAATTTGGCGGGGCTATCTTATATACTGGGGGGCGTATTCACTAATGATTGGCCTGTGGACCCCCTAGTCACTTCAATCACATTCCTAGCATTCTCCTGCCCCCTCAATTGGCTTTTACTAATGGTTCTGGTCCAATCACGGGCTTTTAAAGCCCAGTTCCTGTGGCATTGCATTTTGGTCGGTTCTGGTTGCCGAATTCCGAACTTTTTCAGCAAAATGTTCGGAATTCGGCCGAACCTCGAACAGCCAATGTTCGGGTCGAACCGATGGTCGACCCAAACCATTCGATCATCCCTATTAAACAGATGTTAGTATGAAAAACGATATCGCTGCGAGTTAAACAAAAAAAAAAAAGTCTGCAGCCTTGAATGTGTATATATATATATATATATATATATTTTTTTTTTTTTTGTCTAAGACAGTGTTTCTCAACCTTTTTTCAGTCGAGGCACCCTTTAAAATTATAGAAAATCTCAAGGCACCCCATTCTAAATTGTAAAAAAACGATTCTAACAGCTTTACATAATGCAGCAACCCAACGTTCGTGGTGATTTATTTTTCCAAACCAAATATACTTTTGCAAACGGGTTCTGACTAGTATTTCTATGTTTCTCTTCTCTCTCAGTTTCTCTTCATCAGTCAGCTAATGTCACCCCAGAACTGAGGGAGAAGGGCAGAAGAGGATCAAACAAAGATGCTGTGGAGGCAACAGACATCCTCCTTATTAACTGATGATGTCATTAATTGTTAGGCTTCCAGTGTCTAGAAAGTCATAATGGTTTATAATGAAAACCCATGGCTTTGTGTAACTAAAAGGCAGGCTTGATCCACCTGCTGACTTGTATACAAATTTTGATCAATTTTTAGGCATTTTTGCCAAGGCACCCCTGAAGAAACCTCAAGGCACCCCAGGGGGCCTGGGCACCCTGGTTGAAAAAGGCTGTTCTAAGAATCCTAATAAGTCCTGTTCTGGGTCCTGAATCCTGAAGGTTTTGTAGAGCTTTGGGTGGGATAATGTCTCCATTGCAAGGTTCACAATTTTACAGGTAGCCAAACCTCATCATTAGTCTCAGCTCTGCACAGGCCTTAAAGGGAATTTATTTATCATACCTCCCAAGTTTTTGAGATGGGAACGAGGGAAACCTATTAGAAAAAGTATGTAGGACACACTCCCTGCCACACCTCCTTAAAGGAGAATTATACAAAAAAAAAAAAAAAAAAGATTAGTTAAACCCACAAGTGCTTTTTTTTTTCTCACTATCATTCCTTTATATTGGCTTTTCAAATTTACAAATGCAGCAATTCAGAATCTGGCTGAAAGGTTTAGCACCGGAAAACATTCAAAAGTAGGGACAGTTCATACATATTGATATATATATATATATATATATATATATATATATACACACACACACACTGCATATGCTTATATATATATATGTGTACATTGTTAATATAATGAGGAACTTTACAGTTTAAGGCCCCTTTCACACAGGGGATCTGTTCAGATCCGCTTGTCAGTTTTTTCAGGTGGATCTGATCTATCCTTCTCTATGGGGCATCGGATGTCAGCGGAGACATGTCCGCTGACATCCGATCCGTCAAATCCGGACGGCTGGAAACCCTATTTTCTATCTGTCTGGCGAATCGGATCAGATGAGAATGGACAGACGGTTGAGAAAAAACGGAGTCCGCCTGACAGACTCCCTGTGTGAAAGGGGCCTAAGGCTGTTGTAGAGAAAACAAAAAGTTTGTTTTCTGAGAATCTTAAGTCCTGTTCTTGGTCCTGGAGCCTGGAAGCTTTGTAGAAAAATTGGTGGCCTCTGTTGCTAGATTCACATCATTCCTGGTAGCTAGACCTCATTATTTGTCTCAGCTGTGCACAGGCCTTTATATATGTGAGCTGACTGGTGCTCAGGTCTCTCTCTCTCCCTCCCTCCCTCTCTCTCTTCCTCTCTCTCTGTCTCCCCCTCCCTCCTCCATCCCTCTCTCTCTCTCCCTCCCTCTCTCTCTCTCCCCCCTCTCTCTCTCTCCCCTCTCTCCCTCCCTCCCTCTCTCTCTCTCTCTCTCCCTCTCTCTCTCTCCCTCCCTCTCTCCCTCCTCCACCCCCCCTCTCTCTCTCTCCCTCCCTCCCTCTCTCCCTCTTCCACCCCCCTCTCTCTCTCTCTCTCTCCCTCCCTCCCTCTCTCCCTCTTCCACCCCCCTCTCTCTCTCTCTCTCTCTCTCTCCCCCCGCGCTCTCCCTCCCTCTCTCTCTCCCTCTCTCTCTCTCTTTATCTCTCTCTTTCCCTCCTGCTGTTGGGTGAAAAGACAGAGTGCTGACAGAACACTAAAAGTACTAATGCTAAGCATTAGGGTGTTAGGGATTGACATAAGTCTAGTTATTAAAAATATTTCAATTAGGTAAATAGAAAATATTCCTTACACATTTTCATGATTACAAATGACAGTCAGCACTCCAGCTCCAAGCTTTAGCATCAGCTTTCTTTACCTATTTTACTGGAATGCTGAGCGAAGAAGAACAAGAGAAATCAGATAATAAGCTGTTTAAAAAAAGGAAACCATCCTCCCCTTTCTCTCCGAGCAGAAACATGCTGCTTTAGTTAGTCTATCATTTAAACTAGTCCAGTACGCTTTGCAAACTGAATGTCATGGGTGCACACTCCCATGGCTTTTGTGCAGTACATATTTTATTTTACATATTTTATGCAACTAAAGCTGAAATTCAAGTAAACAGCTAAATCCAAACTAAATGCCTATATGTGTACTAATTTACATGCATATACATTCGTAATTTTTAGGTTTTTTTTTTTACTTTTTATCTAGTGTAGTAATTCAGGCAATCCCTGTCAAACAGCATAGTTTAGTCAGCAACATCACTTTTCTTTGCTGCAGTTAGGAAACACAGATTGGTCAATGACTTCCAGCATCTTGTCTGGACAGTGAGGGTGCAACAGAACCCTGAATAGGTCAATTCTTTGCTCTCTCCTGCAAACACATATACAGAATTAAACGTGCTGGCTTCAGCTACTTTGAATGCAGAGTATTAAGGATAAGTTAAAGTGGAGTTCCACCCATTTTTAATAAATTGGATTACATAGATGTATGTAATCCCCTTTAAAACTACTTTTACCAATGGAAAGTTTTTTTTTTAATGTTGCTAGTAAATACCTTATTTTCTGCTTTATTTATCCTCTTCTCATTTCCGGGTCCGGTCGGCGATTACGTCATTCGGCGATTCGCAGTGTGTGCTAGGATGTTTCTCAGGGCATGAAATCTCGCGTGCTCTGCCCCGCCTACGCCCTGCCTCCGCCCCGCCTCCTCTCAGTGAGCTGTACTGTATGTAGTGTATTGAGGCCGTGCTCCGCCCCGCCTCCTCTCAGTGAGCTCAGTGAGGATATAATGCTTTCAGTCCTCGCTCACTGAGAGGAGGCGGGGCAGGGGCGGGGCGGAGCACGGCCCCAATACACTACATACATACAGCTTACTGAGAGGAGGCGGGGCGGAGGCGGGGCAGAGCACGCAGTACAGCTCATCTCCTGTGTAATAATGCGATATTTCATGCCCTGAAATACATCCCAGCACACACTGCGAATCGCCGAATGACGTAATCGCCGACCGGACCCGGAAGTGAGAAGAGGATAAATAAAGCAGAAAATAAGGTATTTACTAGCAAAAAAAAAAAAACTTTCCATTGGTAAAACTAGTTTTAAAGGGGATTACATACATCTAAAGTGACTAAAATGGGTGGAACTCCACTTTAAAGACAAATCCAGGTACCTATGCTAACTGTATTTAAAACACAATTAATGATTTTTTCAATAAACACATAACAGTAATTTAATCCAGTGGTGTTCTTGCTGGTGTTTAGCTTTAAAACAGGAGGTCCACTGGCATCGTAGAAGACCAGGGGAATAAGATATGGTCTCTATGTCTCTTAGCTAATGCCCCTCTTCTTTTGGGCATGGGACAAATACCATTTGAGCCCCATTAAAATGGTACAATGTTTGCAGACAAAAATTGCAGAGATTTTAGAGCCACATGGGACTCATGAATTACGGGTGAAAAAGGAATAGCACTAACACTCATGACTTTTTTTTCTCATCCTAGCTGAAGCCCAATGCGGTGTTCAACCTGTTGCAAGAGTAAACTGTGGTGTGCCTGGTATTACTCCCACCGAGTGCTTGAACAAAGGATGCTGCTTCGACTCCTCAGATCCAGATGCCATTTGGTGCTATTTTGCCAAGCCAGATGATGGTAAGAGAGACTATATATGAGTTTGGGGATTTTGCTGCACTTGTAGATGGCTAAAGATGTAATTGACCACACCTAGGCCACTAGAGTGGAACCAAGATTGTTTTTTTAAAGACCTAAAGTCTACACTATTGGTGACTTAACCCCTTTACCCCACCCCTTCACTCTTGCTCCATTCTATCACTAATCTACTACATTGGTTGGGTGCTAAACCTTAATTCACCATTTAATAGCAAACACATGATCCTATGTCATGGCTGTTCTCAGTCCGAAGGCTGTGGTGACTAGTCCTAACGTACTGACAAGAAGAGGTTGATGGTGGAAATTAGGCCACCTCTCAGTTTGGGTGTGTATAGGGTGCGTTTGTTCACCCCATGGTCTTTTTTTCCCCCCCATATGAATTTCAAAACTTTATTTTGAAACTCACATAGATTCGGCATACTAATTGAGATGGGAAGCTTTCTGAATAGGTACAATAACGGTGGCAAAAGATTCATCTTGATCGAGTACAGTCTACCGAACCATGATGGGGGATCATTACCCCATCTTTAAAGATCCACTATCATCTTTCTGTATAATGGAGGGTAATTTGCCTGATAAAATTTATCTATAGTAGGGATCAGTTAGATACCTAAATATGTAAGAGCCTTCATCTGCCATTTAAAAGGAAATTTTTGTTGTATTTGTGTGACTGCCGCCGCGTCCAATGTTAAATTTAGGGCAACTGATTTTAAATGATTAACAGACAGGCCCGAAATAATGGAGAAATGGTGCAATACTTGGTACAGATTTGGAAGAGACGTTGATGGGGAGGAAAGAAGCACGAGAATATCATCAGCAAAAAGAGCGGAGTTATATTCAGAATCCCCACAATGTATGCCCTTGATATCAAGATGGAGCCTAAGTTTAATAGCTAGAGAATACCTACTTTTTCTAATTCTAATAATTCTGTTGCCCTCCTCTAAACCCACTCAATGATTCTTATGATCTTTTTACAATTTGGTGCCCCATATTCTACATATATACAAGTGATTTATAGACAGGCAATAAAATATTAGTATAATGTATTTTATCTTCTGTATCTTGCAGAGAAATAGGACAACTGCCCACAGGGTTCCCAATAATCAATATGTGATATTTAAATAAATGTAACTATTTAGCTAGAATAATTCTGTTTGGTTGCTTGGATTGCCCTATTGCCTAACCTCAACCATTGAAGCATACCTAATTACATTTTTGGGGTACTGATCTAAGTAGTGAGTGGATTATTTAATTTTAAGAGTTTGTCTAACTAGAAGTTTCTTCCTCTTTTATTGTAGAGTGCGTCTTATAAACAGAAATGAAAAAAGAAGAGGTCTTTGCCAGTGGAACGATCCAAGAACAAGCAATTGTCGTACCTAATTTCTTCTACAACATAACAATTTGAGAACACTCTCTGTCTGATGATCAGATTATTAACTACTGTTAAACAATTTTCCTCTTTATAAATGTTTTACAGCCAGGCATGTATTTAATGTAATAAAGCTGCAATGTTGAATGGTAGACATGTCTTATTCTTTACTGTGGACAACTTAAGTATTTTATGAACCTCAGAGAAAAAGACAGACATTAATAGTTGTATAAGCATTTGGGGAGGAACTACTGACACCAATACAAGGAGTATTGCTCCCACTGACCATCAATGTACACTGTAAAGAGTTTTCTTCCCATTGACCATCTATTAGGATTAAATTTTCCTCCCATTGACTAGTAACATAATGGGGCCTTTCTACCACTAACCACCACCAAAGGAGTTTTCTTTCCACTGACCACCAGTGTAAGGGGTATTTTCACTTCTGACCACCAATGTAAGGGGTATTTTCACTTCTGACCACCAATGTAAGGGGTATTTTTGCTACTGGCCATCAATGTAAGGGGTATTCTTCCCACTGAAAACACCTTAAAATGTAATTCTTTTTCCCACTGACTAATATGCAAGGGGGCTCTTCTGCCCCTGACCACCAATGTAAGAGGTCTTCTTCCCACAATGACCACCATAATAAGGCGTATTCTTTCCACTGAGCCCATTGACCAGTAACATAATGGGACTCTCTATCTCTAACCAACACCAAAGGAGTTTTCTTCCCACTGACCACCAATATAAGGGGCATTCTTTCTGCTGACCACTAGTGTAAGGGGTATTTTTCCTACTGACCACCAATGTAAGGGCTATTTTTCCTACTGGCCATCAATATAAGGGGTATTCTTCCCACTGACCACCAATGTACACTGTAAAGGGTTTTCTTCCCATTGACCATCTATTAGGATTACATTTTCCTCCCATTGACTAGTAACATAATGGGGCCTTTCTACCACTAACCACCACCAAATGAGTTTTATTTCCACTGACCACCAGTGTAAGGGGTATTTTCAGTACTGACCACCAATGTAAGGGGTGTTTTTCCTACTGGCCGTCAATGTAAGGGGTATTCTTCCCACTGAAAACACCTTAAAATGTAATTTTTTCCCACTGACCAAAATGCAAGGGGGCTCTTCTGCCCCTGACCACCAATGTAAGGGGTCTTCTTCCCACTGACCAGGAATATAATGGGTATTCTTTCCACTGAACCCCAATGTACACTGTAAAGGGTATTCTTCCCATTGACCATCTATTAAGATGACATTTTTCTCCCATTGACCAGTAACATAATGGGGCTCTCTACCTCTAACCAACACCAAAGGAGTGTTCTTCCCACTGACCACCAATATAAGGGGCATTCTTTCTACTGACCACTAGTGTAAGGGGTATTTTTTCCTACTGACCACCAATGTAAGGGGTATTTTTCCTACTATATAACAAAAACTATCAGCGCAAAAAATATATCAATAGTGAATGGTGCAATAAACAAATGATATAAAGACCGGCTGCACACACTAAAAGTGTCTAAACCACACAATGTAAACTAAATAAACCAAAAAGTAGGGTTGCGCCAGTCATGTGCACACATAGTGTAATAAAACTCAAAATCAGTGTCCATACATGTTCCAATGTCCATACAATCAATCAAATAAACGGTGAATCCACGTGTCCAAAAGAATCTTGTGCAAAACCTAATTAGTGCTTTCGTGATTAGTGCAATCCCACCACCAGGTGAATTGGTCTCTCACCTCCACTATAGACCCACTGCTGGGTCAATCACAGCGTTGTATATACACAGGGACCTTCAGATAGTAAAGGCTATGGATAGCCTATCACCTCCAGAGGGATTCTCACCGATAGACATAAAAGGGGAACAAAGGAAGAGATCTAGTGCTCTCTGTATGGTTGCAGTATACCGCTTTATTGAGTAAAAGGAATGGTACTCACAAAAGTGGCGCTTCCAAAGCGCATAGCAGTCAGGATAAACGGTATCTAGGAAGAGACAGCTTCCAGCACGCAGGCTCCGTTCCCCTATACGCATGACGTTGAAGCCTAACCACAGGCATTGACTTCCTCAGTAGGGGTCCCTTTACTATCTGAAGGTCCCTCTGTATAAACAACGCTGTGATTGACCCAGCAGTGGGTCTATAGTGGAGGTGAGAGACCAATTCACCTGGTGGTGGGATTGCACTAATCACGAAAGCACTAATTAAGTTTTGCACAAGATTCTTTTGGACACGTGGATTCACCGTTTATTTGATTGATTGTATGGACATTGGAACATGTATGGACACTGATTTTGAGTTTTATTACACTATGTGTGCACATGACTGGCGCAACACTACTTTTTGGCTTATGTATTTTTCCTACTGGCCATCAATGTAAGGGGTATTCTTCCCACTAACCACCAATGTAAGGGGTATTCTTTCCTTTGACCAGCTGTTAAAGTGAAATGTTTCTTCCCACTGACCATTATGTATGGGGGCCCTTATACCACTGACCAATCATTTAAAGGGTTTTATTCCCACTAACTGTAAATATAATTATTATTCTTCTTCCCACTGATCTCCAATGTAGGCAGACCCCTGTCCTTTAATATCCAATGTCAGTGGACCTTACTCCAATGACCACCAATCTAAAGGGTATTCTTCATCCCACTGAACACCAATATAGGAAGATTCTTCCTCCCACTGACCACCAGATTAGGGAGCATTGTTCTTGTCACTAACCACAAATGTAGAAAATGTTGTTCTTCCTGTTGACCAACAATGTGAAGGGTACTCTTCTTCCTACTAACTATTTTTGCAAATGGCAATTTAGTGTTACTGAAAAATAATTTAAGGGAGCCCTTCTCCACTGGCTACCAATGTAAAGGGTATTCTTCCTCCTGCTGACCTCCAGTGTAAGTGCTATTCGTCTCCCCCATTGAAACATTTTCAAGGGTACTCAAAGTATATAATTCTCTTTATTGGTGCAAAATCACAAAGGCTAAACACACTAAAATCTATCCAGTCAACAGCTGTTTCCTGTGTAGTAGTCACACCTTCTCAAGTATAGCTAAAGAAAAGCACATGTACTATTGTGTAAATGGTCATTGGCCAGATAGATTTTAAGTGTTTTTCACCTTTGTAATTTTGTATCAGTGAGGAGAATTATACGTCACGAGTGCCCTAGAAAATTCTTCTGTGGAGTACAATTGCTGTTGAACTGTGACAAGTGAGCACCGAGACCCACTTCCATGAATGATACGGGAAAATATATGAATCTTATGTGACAAGTTCTCTTGAATATAAAAGCACGTTTTTCCTTCTAGAAGATTAACTATGAGAGCCATGCATTTTTTATTCTTCTCAATGACCATCAATTTAAATTATATTTTTCCTCCAATGTAAGGAACATGCTTCTCACTGACCTCCAATGTAAGAAGCATTATTTTCACTGACCCCCAATGTAAGGACCATTCTTCCCACTGACCCCCAATGTAAGGACCATTCTTCTCACTGACCCCCAATGTAAGGACCATTCTTCTCACTGACCCCCAATGTAAGGACCATTCTTCCCACTGACCTCCAATGTAAGGAGCATTCTTCCCACTGACAACCAATGTAAGGAGCATTCTTCCCACTGTCTACCAACATAAGGAGAATTCTTCCCACTGACCCCCAATGTAAGGACCATTCTTCTCACTGACCTCCAATGTAAGGAGCATTATTCCCACTGACAACCAATGTAAGGAGCATTCTTCCCATTGTCTACCAATATAAGTAGAATTCTTCCCACTGACCACCAATGTAAGGAACATTCTTCCCATTTCCCATCAATATAAAGGCTTTTCTTCATCCAACTGACTGCTAATGTAGGGGTATTCTTCCTACTAACTGGTAGTGCATATTCCATTTTACTCTGGCAACCAGTTTAAGAGAACCCCCTCTCCTCTGACCACCAATCAATGGGGGATCCTTCCTCACAAGGACCACCAATGTAAAGAGCATTACTTCTATCATTGACCATCAGTGTAAGGGGGATTCCACACACTGACCACCAATATATGGGGCATTCCTTCTCACACTGACCACCAGTGTAAATTACAATTTTCTTTACACTGTCCATCAATGTAAGGGGCATTTTTTCTCCCACTGACTACCAATGTAAGGGACACTCTTCCTTTCACTGTCCACCAATGTAAAGGGCATTCTTCACCCTGACCACCAATATATGGGGCATTCCTTCTCCCACTGACCACCAGTGTGAATTACAATTTTCTTTTCACTGCCCACCAATGAAAGGGGGCACTACCCTGGCTGTCAATGTATTAGTACATTTATTTTATCATTACTACTAATAATTTTGTCATAAAGAAAAGGAGGGATGTTAAGATGTGGTTCACCGAGGGTTTCAGATACCCGGGATAGTCTTTATCAACCTTTTGTGTCTCAGAACAAACCTTAACCTTGGTGAACTATCAATAAAACCAATTCATTGGAGCTTAAGGGGGAAATGCCTCTTACATTTATGGCTAGTAGGAAGGATGCAACTCTCACAGTGGTGATCAGATAACTAATCTTACATAATGTTAAAAAAAAAAACAATTGGGTCACGCTGTTGGTTTTGTCAAGTAGCATTGGCTATGGAACTATGCAGGCTCCATCAGATGTGAGGTCAATCACTCAGTAACAGCTCAAGGAACCACTATCAACCTCTAGAAGAACCCTAAGGTTCCATGGAACTCTGATTGAGAATGGCAGCTCTTGGAACAGCAGCGTTGTCATTCCTAGTTCTACAAAAGCTTTACTTTTTACCAGCATGTGAGAAAGGTGATACACAGAGATGAAACAAATCCTCCTACATAAATTGTACCTGTTTAACTGCAGTCTTCTTTACATCGGTTCAAAGTCCAGTTTTTTTTTTCTGAAAAAAGGGGCGGAGAGCTGAAGTTACACTCTGCAGAGCTCAGTAAGGAGAGCTCTGAGAGCTGATTGGACCCCCCCCCCCCTTCACACAGCTCACAAGAACAGAACTTAGGCTGCCACTCTTCTGGAGATCTCTTCCCTGTCACCTTTTTACTATTGATGTCATGAAAACTTCTCAAAACTGATTCATGCTGATAGCAGAGGAAGGAAGCAGCAGACAGAAATTACACTTAGGGCTCTTAATTGAGACAAGTACACAATATAGAGGGATATGCTTTCATGTTGTTTCACATCTGAGATTTACAACCACGTTAAGCTTTGACAATAAAACCTAGAAGCTGCACTAGATTTTGTGTGCACCAGTTCTACTAAATCTCATCCAATAAGTCTTCTGCTTTCATAAAATATACAGTGTTTTAGCCTTGGTTCACACTAAGGCAATGCAGGATTTTCATTGATTACTGTGCATTTCCTGCACCGCATCACAATCGCAATACGTTCATGCGAACCACTGCGGGTGTCAATGTTAAATTATTGACACCCCAAAAACAGTTCACAAAATGCAGTGCAATTGCATGAATCAGATCACATAGGTGTAAACACTCATGTGATCCGATTCCAGTGCAGCAAAAAAAAAAAAAAAGGTGCCTGCACCTTTTTTGTGCGGGTGCGGTCCACTTTGAGCCAAACAAGGTGAATAGGCTCAAATCACACTGCAAAGAATCACATGTGATTTGGACAAGAATTTAGTGCAATTCCTGTGTGAATCACATGCGGTTCCCCGCACCGCATCAGTGTGAACCTAGGCTTAGATGAATGGTTAAAACCCAATTCCAGGCATAATTTCTTGTTTAGTTTTGACTGGGGATGGGGTTGGGGGGAAGAAGGGTTAAAGTTTCTGTAAGGTTTTAATTGCGCCTGTTTCTCAATGAGGGAGATTTCCCTTCATTCCCTGTCAGAAGCCTCAGCACAGAAAGTAATGGGACATTTCTCCAACAGGGATACAGCCCAAGACAAAAACACAATTTTTAGTAGAGTAAGGAAGAGTTAGAACTTCTGACAATGGGCTTTTCACTGCTTGTGTCCTCCTAAGCTGGTGATTTCCCCCGCCACCACCATTTCTTGTACAGGTATTAGGGGGAAAGCTGCCCATTGGGGTCACAAATACACCTAAGAGCCTCACAAAAATGTTAACTCTTCCCTATTTTTTAACTTATAGAAAAAAAATGTAACACGTAACTGGTAGTGGATTTTCAACCAACAGAACTAAACCCTTCAATACTCACTTCCTCTCGTGCTCATCCTCCATGGCCTGTGCCGTCATCTTCTTCCCGGCTTCTTCCAGGTTCAGGGTCTTCGGCCTTCTTGATTGGCTGGGTGGAATGGTGTAACTCCCCGCATGTGCAAGAAACTGTTTTCATTCTGGCACCAAGGCATATCAAGCAGCGCCGGATCTAGACCTAGGGGTGCTCTAGAATAGTCAGAGGGGCATAATGTCGACATTGTGTGTGAGTCACTGGCAGTCCATTACACAGTATGAGAGAGATGCAGTCAACCTGTTTTCCCTGTTTACGCGCTTCTGTACCATAAGTCATGACCCAGAAGTAACATCTGACAGGTAGTGCGTAGGTGGTGCGGAAGCAAACAAGGAACCCAAGTATGTATTCGATTTCCATTGAATTAGAATCATTACACAGAACCTGTGCCCCTCTTATATTAGGTATCTCTATCAGAGTCCCCTTACATTGGGAATCCTCATCAGGGTCCCAATCAGCATCCTCCCTTACATCTGGGTCCCCATCAGAGGGCCACCTGAATCAGGTAACCCCATCAGAGAGTCTCCATACATCAATTGCCCCCATCAGACTGGGTCATGGATCAGTGTATTCACTCTCAGATACCTGGGGGAGCACAACTAAAATCTGGGGATGGGGGTTGGGGGGGAGTGCATTCCACCCCAGCACCCTCCTAGATCTGGCCCTGGTCTCGAGAATGTAGAGAATTGTAGCTAAATGTACATTCCAAAGCATTTAGTGAGGACGAAGGTAGGGTGCCTTAATTGCACAAGAGACGTAGTATGTAAATCCTTCCTGCTTGCAATTTTTTTCAAATTAGGGCTAATTTCTGCCTTAAGCCTCCTCAATATTGCCTAACCTGTTGCTGTGATTAAAATTGTATGCAATTCCCACCCAAGTCCATGTTGAATTTGGCAGTTTTTCACTAAGATAGGCAAGCACCCAACTGTAACACCATGACTCACCAGAGCTATCACCATCAAGACATGCCAAAGCAAAGACCAACATGAGAATGTGCATTGTGCTAGAGAGGACTCGCCTTCATTAGTGTTTATCTGACAAAAGATAAAATATGGTGATGGGGAATATAAAATACCCCTGGGGACGATAAACCATTCTACACCATCTCCATCTTTCCACGGGAAGACCAAGCTAAGAGACCAGCTATGGATTACCGTATGTTCTGCGTGTTGGCCATCGCCCTCGTTGTCAGCTCTTTCAGCACTGCAAATGGACAGGCTGCACTGAGTAAGTTTACCAGGGCTGTCTAAATCCAGAAGAATGTTAGAATGAGGGCAATCATTTTGTGTACCTTATGTCAGATTAGAGAACAATTTGATATTTATGGACTTGCTATAAGAGTTATCATAGTTATCATTGCTGTTGTGTTTTTTAAATATGCAAGTTGCCCTGGCCATCATTCTGATCCTTCTCCGTCAAAACTTTGAGTCACTGGGTCAAAAAAGGATTAGGAATTATAACTTTATTCTCATTTGCGTAAATGGTTATAATTACACCAAGCATCCAATGCTACCTATGGCTGTTTGCATTGTATGGGGATAGGCACACAGGTAAACCATGCACCAAGACAGAGCAGGTATGTCCTACATTTCTATTCAGCAATTCAGTAAATAAATCCTGAATGCAAGAGGGTTTTATACAACAAATCCATAGCATGAAAGCAATAAACCATCTGCTTGTCCTAGCCATTAGCTAAAGTCATGTATGTTCCTGGCTAACAGGGTCCCCCCCATTGGGTTCCCCAAAGCAAACAAGCAGCAGATGAACCTTTTTAGTGTTTTGTCAGCAGTCATCTTTTTCACGGAGCAGACACAAAAGTAAGAGTGAGAGAGAGCCCTGAGTATAAGTCAGTTCACACATATAAAAGCCTGTGAACAGCTGAGATTAATAATGAAATCTGGCTACCAGGTATGATGTGGACCTAGGAATATAGGCTTTATCTCACCCAAAGCTCTACAAAGCCTCCAGGCTCCAAGACCCAGACCAGAATTTTGTTTTCTCCATACAAGACACAAGCGCTGGAGCCCCTCACCATGTATAGGTGAGTTACTTAGGTGACACATATACACCACCCACAACCATGCCAGCCAGTGCCTTGTAGTATTCAATATGTATACAATGTATTTAGGCACCATGAAAAAAGAAAGAAGCCACAAAATTCCTTGATTACCGCTACTGAATAGTTTCTTTTCCCCGACAGCAGAGTACTGCCAATCCATTGGAATGAAATATTAACTCTGCTTTCAGTATGACCATAACATTCTTATACGTCATTAGTCACAAGCTAAAATTACCATAATGGTTTACTTAGCCTATATTTAAACTCCCCGAACACAGGAATTAACTCAGCGTGCTTAGAAAAATAAACACTTGTCCAGAAACTGTTCGGAGAAGTTTAATGAATTCATATTTTCATTTTGTTTAATTAAATTGTTAAACTGTATTTAGGAACCAATTGGATTAATAATGTTCCTCTGAGCAAACTCACTTCTGTAAGACACTGCTTTAATGTAAATGTAAATGGTGTTTATTACTACTGTTAAACACATGTTAGTATGAAAAACGATATCGCTGCGAGTTAAACAAAAAAAATAAAAAATTTCTGCAACCTTAAACAGAATGTGTGTATATATATATATGTTTATGTATATATATATATATATATATATATATATATATATATATGTATGTATATATATATATATATATATATATATGTCTATGTATATATGTGTGTGTGTGTGTATATATATATGTATATATGTGTGTGTGTATATATATATATATGTATATATATATGTGTGTGTGTGTATATATATATATATATTACATTTTTGTTTTCTAACCTTTTATCAGTCGAGGCACCCTTTAAAATTATAGACAATCTCAAGGCACCCCATTCTAAAATGTAAAAAACTATTCTAACAGCTTTACATAATGCAGCAGCCCAACGTTCATGGTGATTTATTTCCAAATCAAATATACTTTTGCAAACGGGTTCTGACTAATATTCCTATGTTTCTCTTCTCTATCAGTTTCTCCCCATCAGTCAGCTAATGTCACCCCAGAACTGAGGGAGAAAGACAGAAAAGGATCAAATAAAGATGCTGTGGTGGCAACAGACATCCTCCTTATTAACTGATGATGTCATTAGTTGTTAGGCTTCCAGTGTCTAGAAAGTCATAATGGTGCATAATGAAAACCCATGGCTTTGTGTAACTAAAAGGCAGGCTTGATCCACCTGCTGGCTTGTATACAAATTTTGATCAATTTTTAGGCATTTTTGCCAAGGCACCCCTGAAGAACCCTCAAGGCACCCCAGGGGGCCTGGGCACCCTGGTTGAAAAAGGCTGTTCTAAGAATCCTAATAAGTCCTGTTCTGGGTCCTGGATCCTGAAGGTTTTGTAGAGCTTTCAGTGGGATAAAGTCTCCATTGCCAGGTTCACAATTTTACAGGTAGCCAAACCTCATCATTAGTCTCAGCTCTGCACAGGCCTTAAAGGGAATTTATTTATCATACCTCCCAAGTTTTTGAGATGGGAACGAGGGAAACCTATTAGAAAAAGTATGTAGGACACACTCCCTGCCACACCTCCTTAAAGGAGAATTATACAAAAAAAAAAAAGATTAGGTAAACCCACAAGTGCTTTTTTTTTTTTTTTATCACTATCATTCCTTTATATTGGCTTTTCAGATTTACAAATGCAGCAATTCAGAATCTAGCTGAAAGGTTTAGCACTGGGAAATTAGGGACAGTTGATATATATATTAGTGATCGACTGATATCGTTTTTCATTGACGATACCGATAACAATATTTTGGCCATTGCATATCGGTATCGGCCGATATTGGCTGATATTTTCCTACATTTAAAAATGTTTTATTTTTTTTATTTTTATCACTTGACAGGTACTCTTGTGGAGGGATTTTGGGGTCTAAAAGACCCCAAACCCCTCCTCTGCACTTAAAAGCATTCAAAACGCCATTTTTTTAAATCTGTCACCGAGTACCTGGAAGTGATATCATGTTTTTTACATGGAGAGCCGAATGCGGCTTTGATCAGGTCTTTGGCGGTCGTGCAGGCTGGTTGCCGGGTCTCCCGGTGGGACGGAAGACCCGGGCGAGCTGCGGAAGGCGGCGGGAGGGCGAGGGGGAAGGCTCCTCCCGTTCATTGTAATGACAGCCGAGCGGCTTCTCAGCAACATCGGTTGTCATTACAAGACAGCCGACCGTTGGCTATGGACGCCGGTACTGGGGTGATGCCTCTAGCTGCAGGCATCACTCCGGTACAAGCACTTTCCTGAAATATTGGCAATATCGGTCACCTTGGTGGCTGATTCCGATATATCGGGGAAAGTGCAGATCGGCCCCCGATATTTTGCCGATAATCGGTCGATCACTAATATATATATATATATATATACACAGTATATGTATATATGTATACACATGTACGTATATGTGTGTGTATATATATATATATATATATATATATATATATATATATAAACTGTATATATATAGTGAGGAACTTCACAGTTTAAGGCTGTTGTAGAGAAAACAAAACGTTTGTTTTCTAAAAATCTTAAGTCCTGTTCTTGGTCCTGGAGCCTGGATGCTTTGTATAGCTTTGTGGCCTCCGGTGCTTGGTTAATATCATTCCTGGTAGCCAGACCTCATTATTAGTCTCAGCTGTGCACAGGCCTTTATATATGAGAGCTGATCGATGCTCAGGGCTCTCTCTCTCTCTCTTTATCTCTCTCTTTCTCTCCTGCTGCTGCCGGTGAAAAGACTGAGTGCTGACAGAACACTAAAAGTACTAATGCTAACCATTAGGGTGTTAGGGATTGACAAGTCCAGTTATTAAAAGTATTTCAATTAGGTAAATAGAAAATATTCCTTACGCATTTTCATGCTTACAAATGACAGTCAGCACTGCAGCTCCAAGCTTTAGCATCAGCTTTCTTTACCTATTTTACAGAAATGCTGTGAAATAGAGAAGAAGAACAAGAGAAATCTGATAATACGCTGTACAAGAAAAGGAAAACACCCTCCTCTTTCTCTCCAAGTAGAGACATGGTGCTTTAGTTATCTATCATTCAAACTAGTCCAGTATGCTTTACAAACTGAGTGTCATGGGTGCATACTAAATGAATGGCTTTTATGTAACTAAAGCTGAAATTCATGTAAACAGCTAAAGCCAAACTAAATGCCTATATGTGCACTAATTTACATGCTTATACACTAGTAATTTTTTTTTTTCTTTTTAGCTAGTGTAGTAATTCAGGCAATCCCTGCCAAACAGCATAGTTTAGTCAACAACATCACTTTTCTTTGCTGCACTTAGGAAACACAGATTGGTCAATGTCTTCCAGCATCTTGTCTGGACAGTGAGGGTGCAACATAACCCTGAATAGGTCAATTCTGCTCTCTCCTGCAAACATATATAAAGGCTTAAACATGTTGGCTTCAGCTACTTTGAATGCAGGATAAGTTCAAGAAAGATCCAGGCACCTATGCTAGCTGTATTTAAAACACAATTAAAGTTTTTTCCAATAAACACAATACAGTAATTTAATCCAGTGGTGTTCTTCCTGGTGTTTAGCTTTAAAACAGGAGGTCCACTGGCATCATAGAAGACCAGGGGAATAAGATATGGTCTCTATGTCTCTTAGCTAATGCCCCTCTTCTTTTGGGCATGGGACAAATACCATTGAGCCCCTTTAAAATGGTACAATGCAGAGATTTTAGAGCCACATGGGACATAATGAATCACTGGTGAAAAAGGAATAGCACTAACACTCATGACTTTTTTTTTTCTCATTCTAGCTGAAGCCCAATGCAATGTTCAACCTGTTGCAAGAGTAAACTGTGGTACGCCTGGTATTTCTCCCTCCGAGTGCTTCAACAAAGGATGCTGCTTCGACGGCTCAAATCCAGATGCCATTTGGTGCTTTTATGCCAAGCCAGATGATGGTAAGAGAGACTATATATGAGTTTGTGGATTTTGCTGAACTTGTAGATGGCTAAAGATGTAATGACCACACCTAGGCCACTAGAGTGGAACCAAGATTGTATTTTAAAGACCTAAAGTCTACACTATTGGTGACTTAACCCCTTTACCCCACCCCTTCACTCTTGCTCCATTCTATCACTAATCTACTACACTGGTTGGGTGCTAAACCTTAACTCACCATTTAATAGCAAACACATGATCCTATGTCATGGCTGTTCTGAGTCCGAAGGCTGTGGTGACTAGTCCTAACGTACTGACAAGAAGAGGTTGATGGTGAAAATTAGGCCATCTCTCAGTTTGGGTGTGTATAGGGTGCATTTGTTCACCCCATGGTCTTTTTTTCCCCCATTTGAATTTCAAAACTTTATTTTGAAACTCACGTAGATCCAGCATACTAATTGAGATGGGAAGCTTTCTGAATAGGTACAACAACCATGGCAAAAAATTAATCTTGATCGTGTACAGTCTACCGAACCATGATTATTATCCCATCTTTAAAGATCCACTATCATCTTTCTGTATAATGGAGGGTAATTTGCCTGATAAAATGTATCTATAGTAGGGGTCAGGGAGATACCTAAATATGGAAAAGCCTTCATCTGCCATTTAAAAGGAAATGTTTGTTGTATTTGTGTGACTGCGGCCACGTCCAATGTTAAATTAGGGCAACTGATTTTGAATGATTAATAGACAGGCCCGAAATAATGGAGAAATGGTGCAGTGCTTGGTATAGATTTGGAAGAGACGTTGACGGGGAGGAAAGAAGCAGGAGAATATCATCAGCAAAATGAGCCGAGTTATATTCAGAATCCCCACAATGTATGCCCTTGATATCAAGATGGAGCCTAAGTTTAATAGCTAGAGGATACCTAATTTTTCTAATTCTAATAATTCTGTTGCCCTCCTCTAAACTCACTAAATGATTCCTATGATCTTTTTACAATTTGGTGCCCCATATTCTATATATATATACAAGTGATTTATAGACAGGCAATAAAATATTAGCATAATGTATTTTATCTTCTGTATATTGCAGAGAAATAGGACAACTGCCCACAGGGTTCCCAATAATCAATATTTGATATTTAACTAAATGTAACTATTTAGTTAGAATAATTTTGATTGGTTGCTTGGATTGCCCTATTGCCTAACCTCAACCATTGAAGCATACCTAATTACATTTTGGGGTACTGATCTAAGTAGTGAGTGGAATTTTAAATTTTTAGAGTTTGTCTAACTACAAGTTTCTTCCTCTTTTATTGTAGAGTGCCTCTTTTAAACAGAAATGAAAAAAGAAGCGGTCTTTGCCAGTGGAACGATCCAAGAACAAGAAATTGTCGTACCTAATTTCTTCTACAACATAACAATTTGACAACACTCTCTGTCTGATGATCAGATTATTAACTACTGTTAAACAATTTTCCTCTTTATAAATGTTTTACAGCCAGGCACGTATTTAATGTAATAAAGCTGCAATGTTGAATGGTAGACATGTCTTATTCTTTACTGTGGACAACTTAAGTATTTTATGAACCTCAGAGAAAAAGACAGACATTAATAGTTGTATAAGCATTTGGGGAGGAACTACTGACACCAATACAAGGAGTATTGTTCCCACTGACCACCAATGTACACTGTAAAGGGTTTTCTTCCCATTGACCATCTATTAGGATTACATTTTCCTCCCATTGACCAGTAACATAATGGAGCCCTTCTACCACTAACCACCACCAAAGGAGTTTTCTTTCCACTGACCACCAGTGTAAGGGGTATTTTCACTACTGGCCATCAATGTAAGGGGTATTCTTCCCACTGAAAACACCTTAAAATGTAATTCTTTTTCCCACTGACTAAAATGCAAGGGGGCTCTTCTGCCCCTGACCACCAATGTAAGGGGTCTTCTTCCCACAATGACCACCAATATAAGGCGTATTCTTTCCACTGACCGCCAATGTACACTGTAAAGGGTATTCTTCCCATTGACCATCTATTAAGATGACATTTTCCTCCCATTGACCAGTAACATAATGGGACTCTCTATCTCTAACCAACACCAAAGGAGTTTTCTTCCCACTGACCACCAACATAAGGGGCATTCTTTCTGCTGACCACTAGTGTAAGGGGTATTTTTCCTACTGTCTATCAATATAAGGGGTATTCTTCCCACTCACCACCAATGTACACTGTAAAGGGTTTTCTTCCCATTGACCATCTATTAGGATTACATTTTCTTCCCATTGACCAGTAACATAATGGGGTCTTTCTACCACTAACCATCACCAAAGGAGTTTTCTTTCCACTGACCACCAGTGTAAGGGGTATTTTCACTACTGACCACCAATGTAAGGGGTATTTTTCCTACTGCCCGTCAATGTAAGGGATATTCTTCCCACTGAAAACACCTTAAAATTTTATTTTTTTTCCACTGACAAATATGCAAGGGGGCTCTTCTGCCCCTGACCACCAATGTAAGGGGTATTCTTTCCACTGAGAGCCAATGTACACTGTAAAGGGTATTCTTCCCATTGACCATCTATTAAGATGAAATTTTCCTCACATTGACCAGTAACATAATGGGGCTCTCTACCTCTAACCAACACCAAAGGAGTTTTCTTCCCACTGACCACCAATATAAGGGGCATTCTTTCTTCTGACCACTAGTGTAAGGGGTATTTTTTCCTACTGACCACCAATGTAAGGGGTATTTTTCCTACTGGCCATCAATGTAAGGGGTATTCTTCCCAATTTTGTTTATTAAAAGTCTTGCAATCAATAAGCATAAAAACAATATACATAAATATATATATACATATTTACATGAAAAGGGGAAAAAAAATACATAGCAAATTCTGCTCTCAAATAAAGACTGCCTTTACAGCAAAAACAAAACTCACATCATGAAACATCATTACCGGGAAAAATAATCTTAATAAAACTCACACCACCACACCAGACATCAAACCTGTGAGGTCAAGAAACAAAACCACTCCCATTATGCATGCAGCCCTTCTTCAAAAATGAAGATATTAACCAACAAAAGCTAAGGGCGTGAAAGAAATAGCATAGGAAAAAAGCTTTTCACCCAGAGATGGACAGTTCACCAAAAGCAGGTCTGATATTCCTCCACACCCTTATCCAGACCGCTCGAGGCTCCCTGCCCTTCTCAAGACCCCGAATCTTCCCAACCTCACCCAGAATATCGTACACCACCACCTCGACAGGGAGGACTTTCTTCCGCAGGGTAATCTGGCACCGTGCATTCCACGTGAAGTAACGGACAACTATACTAACTAGAAAAAGTGTATCCAAATCAAAATCCCAGCGAGTCAGGAATGCCCCGTACACCCACTCCGCATAACTCATGCGATAGAGAAAGGGGATGCCTAGAGCCCTCCCCACCCTTTTATACACCTCTATGTTAAAGGGACACTGGAGCAAAAAGTGGTCCATAGACTCCACTTTACCAACACACTCCGCTCTAGGACAATCCCGATCATCCACAGGGCGATGCTTCAGGTTCCCTCTCACATAGAGCCTTCCATGGAAAGCGAGCCAGGCTTGATCCCTAAACTTCAAAGGGATTCTCCCTAAGTTAATTAAACGCAACCCCTCCCTCATTACGGGGCCTGGGCAATCCCTTAAGGTCAGCGACACACTGAAAGCAGAGCCCAAAATCCTCTTCTCCAGAAGCTTTCTGGGGAGGGACTTGATATCCCCCACTGTCACCTGCCACTGCCTAAGTATTTTCAGACACGGGGCAACATAAGCCGGAAGCTTGCCATGTCGGACTCTCAGACTTTTCACTGGCCCGCCATCTTCCCAGCATCGCAGAAAAGGCCTAAACCAAGATTGAAAAATACCCACCCATCCCGGCGGGGTCTCTGCTAACATATTACCAAGATTATACTTTAAAAAAAGCAGAGAAAAGAAAACTATAGGGTTGACCATTCCTAGACCACCCTCCCGCCTGGACAGGTAAGTTACATTGCGTTTGATCAGGTTCAGCCTATTTCCCCATAACAGTTGGAAAAAGCAGCTGTACACCCTTGCATAGAGAGATTCCGGCAAGATACAGACAAAGCTGACATATAAAAAGATTGGGATCAGGTAAGTTTTAATCAAGTCAACCCTTTCCCTCAAGGAAAGTTTCCATTTCTTCCAGCTTGCCACCTTGGCATTGGCATTCAACAACCTGCTTTCCCAATTTCGATGACCATAGTTACCAGGACCAAATTTGATGCCCAACACTTTAATTTCCTGCTGGGGCTCTGGGAAGGCATCCGGAAGTTCGAAGCTTTCACCCTCCTCACCCATCCAGAAAACTTCACTCTTTTCATGATTGATTTTAGAGCCAGAAGCCTCAGTGTACTGCTCTATCACAGAGACCACCTCCTGCGCCTCCTCCATCCCAGAGATAATAACAGACACATCATCGGCATAGGCCACGACATTCAAAGGCGGCACACCAGCAATGCCCACAGGCACCCCAGAAAACGATCCACTCTCTAACCTTCTTATGAAGGGGTCGATTGCGAATACATATAGCAGGGGGCTCAAAGGACACCCCTGGCGCACACCAGAGCCAACCTCAAAAGGCCGTCCAACCCAACCATTAACAAGTGGGAAGCTCTCAGCCCCTTTATATAATGTTTTCAGCCAATCAATAAACCTCCCCTGCAGGCCGTATCTACCAAGTAGCAAATACAGGTACTCATGATTGACTCGATCAAAAGCCTTCGCCTGATCCAATGCCAGCAAGTACTTTCTCCATCCAGCAGCCCTGCATCGCTCCAAAGCCTCCCGGACAGCTAAAATTGCTGAAAAGGTACTTCTGCCCTGGACCGAGCAGTGCTGATGATTGGACAACAAATCGCCTGCTACTGACGACAAGCGCCAAAAAAGAATCTTCGCCAAGATCTTTCTATCAACATTGAGAAGACTGATGGGGCGCCAGTTCTCAATTATTGAGGGGTCTTTACCTTTTGACAGAAGAATCACAGCGGATTGCCTCATGGAGGGAGGGAGAGAACCCTCTTCTAAACAGCTGTTATAAACCTCCGCTAAAAAGGGAGCCAGAATGGACTTAAAACACTTGTAAAATTCAGCTGTCAACCCATCTAGCCCAGGCGACTTTTTGGTAGCCAGCTTTTCTATAGCACGAACTACCTCATCCGCTGAAATTGGTTCTGTCAAATCCATCAAAGGCAATGTACCATTTCCCAATCCTGGAGTAGAATCCAGAAAGCTTTCCATCCTGTCCCGACTAAGGTCCTTTCTTCCCAGAAGGTCTGCGTAATATGACCTGAAGATCTCCAGGATCCCTGATCTGGACTTCACCAGGGAACCCGTACTATCCCTCAGACCTATGACCGTCTTAACTGCTATGCCTTGCTTACAGTTCTGGTAAGGATCAGGCGAGTGATATTTCCCATAATCTCTCTCCAGAACCAAGGAGGCATGCCGGTCGTATTGACACTTCCTAAGAAGAAGCTTTACCTCCGAGATCTCCCCTGGATCTCCTCCATACGAGACAAGACGATCAAGCTTCCTCCGCAAATGCTGGTAGGCAATATACATACCAAGCTGCTTCTTCTTACTTATGGCCTTGAAAAGTCCAATCGCCCTTTGTTTCACAAGCTCCCACCACTCTGACTTACTGCTGCAAAAGTCCAGAATAGAAACCTGTGCCTGAAAAAAATCCTCAAAGGATTGTCTTACCTCTACATCTTCCAGGAGAGCCGAATTCAGTTTCCAGGTACCCCTTCCCCTGGGTGGAGTGTCCGAGGCATTCAGAGTCACAGACAGCATACAGTGGTCAGAGAACTCCACCGCCCTCAACTCCGGAGCCGAGAAAGCAGAGTTCTCCTTTAAAAAAAACCTATCTATCCTACTCTGACTATTCCCTCTCTGAAACGTGAATCCCGTGCTGCCAGGGCAGTGCTTAATGTGCACATCTACCAGGCCTGCTTGTCTAACCATATCTCTAAGAAAAACGCTATCATAACCCAGCCTGTCTATGGAGACCCTCCTGTCTTCAGGCCTAATTATGGTGTTAAAGTCACCTCCAAAGACAACCTGCTGGGATGTAAAAAGGAAGGGCTTGATCTTTGTGAAGAGGCATTTCCTGTCCCATTTTGACTGCGGTCCATAGATATTGATCAGGCGCAGGTCCTGCCCCCTAACAGAGACGTCTAAGACCATGCATCTCCCCATTTCTACCTCAATTACCCGCCGGCACGTTACCATATCGGTTTTAAAAAGAACCGCAACTCCGCTGCAAGGCTCAGCCGCAAGAGACCAAAAGGAGGGACCGCATCTCCACTCCCTTTTTGCTAGATGGACATCGGCCAAAGTATTGAGCCAGGTCTCTTGCAAAAATAAAATCTCAGCATCAAACTCACTGAGCAAAAATAAGGCAATATCACGAGCTCTTGCAGATTTCACGCTGGCGACATTAATGGTCGCCACCTTTATCAGAGCGGGAACTGCCATCAGGATGATTGGGGTAGTCGCTTCTTAACCTCCACCACACTCTCATCACCCGAAACAGCTCTCTTTACACTATGTGACTCCCCCTCATCCATAGATGATAAAGAAGTGGATAAATCGGATACTAACTCCTCCCCTGATAAAACCGAAAATGTGTTGCCAAGAGGAACCCCTCCTGGCTCTAACTGTAAGGAGGAAACGACCGCTTTACTGGTCTTCCTCTTCTTCTTTTTCTTCTTCCTTGTCCTCTCCCACCCCTCCTCATCCGAATCCTCCACAACAGAGGGTGAGACATGGGACATGGACACCCCTCCCTCAACCCCATCGACCCCACCACCATCCAGCACCCCTGTACCCTCTTGGCCGCGTTTGCGGTGTCGAGAGACAGGGACTGGAGGTGGAGTAGGCCGAGGGGGAAGATCCACTATACCCGCCCCCCCAGCAGCTTCCGCTAGTCTGGAGGATCTACGCACAGTAGATGTAGGAACAACAGGAGGGACAGACTCAGGGACCACATCACCAGGGGAAACAAAATCTGACACAACAGACACAGGAGGGGCAGACTCAGGGACCACCTCACTAGGGGAAACAGAATCTGACACAACAGACACAGGAGGGGCAACAACAATTTCCTCTCTAACTTCAGCTGCTTCATCTTCTTTATCAAGCCTCTGCAGCTCAGTCTCCAATCTTGGCAAGTTATGCAGTGCCTCTGGGCACTGGCTATATGGGTGACCCAGCTGCTGGCACAAATTGCACCGAATCTGGGTGCATTCTCTGGCCAAATGGCCTAAATCCTGGCACAGTGAGCACTTCTTGTGGGTGCAGGACGATGCAAAGTGGCCTTTATCACCACATTTATTGCACACCTTAGGCTGACCTTGGTAGAAAATGGTCAGCCTATCCCTACCCAGAAAGGCTGAGCAGGGAAGGTGCTGAACTACATCGCCCAGCACCCCCAATTTTAGTGACACTGTCCAGGCCCCTGTCCATATCCCATGCTCATCAAGGACCTTCCGCAGTGGAGTGAGGACCTCGCCATATCGGCGTAGCCATACTAATAAATCAGCCTCTGGTATGGATTCGTTACGCACCAAAATGGTCACTGATTTTATCAGAGGCTGCCTTGAGATCACCTTTGGCACCAAACCACTCCACTGCTGAAGGCCCTTGCACCTCCTAAATCTCTCCCAGAAGAGATCCAAACTTTCAGGTTTTACAAACGACAAATCAAATTCATAACTCCCCACCGGGCAAATTAAAGCAAAAATATCACAAGCTTTAAACCCCATTTCCAAAATCAACTCAGCCACCCTCCCCCTTACTGGTGGAGTTCCATCCCCCACCCACCTCAACTGTACCACATTCCTCCTCCTATACCCACCAAACCTCCCTGAATTTTGACTAATAACAGAATTCCCACCACCCACCCTGGTGTGACTCCCCAAAGCTGAAGCATAGCTTCCAACATTCCTCCCAGTAGAAAATCCATCAGTTTTTTTTAAATTATCTGACACACACTTAGCAGATAACGATTGCACAGATTCGGGATTGATCTGTGCAATCGAATCTTTCCTCTGCTGAGCAGGAGGAGAAATGTCATTTTTATTTTTCCCAGCATTACTAACCCCTTCACCACCACCCACCACATTCATTGCTTTAACATTAATGTCATTTTTTATACTTGCTGGGATATTTATTTTTGCTGTTGTCTTCACAGCAGAATCCATAGCTGCTGCTGCACTGGTAAGAACTCCAGCTGACATCTTCTCTTCCACTGGGACAGAGTTTTCAGTTGTAGAAATGGCATCCTGTTTTAACACAGCAACAGGTGAAACATTGCAGGTAACTTCCATAGCTGCTTCCACTACACTTCCAGCACTATGTTGATCCCCTCCCCCACCAGAAATCAGCTGGTCAATTAGCACTGGAAGACTGGGAGTCTCAGGTGAACATGAAACAGGCTCTTTGGAGCTGGCAGCCATTTTGCTTGCTGTGGGACTACTGGTCTCAGCCAGACCAGCAGAATCCATGCCTGGGGTGTTAGATGCAGATCCATCCACATGCATTTGATGGTCCGGGGATTCCACGGTCAGGGATTTTCCCTGCATGTCTGTACTGGTTGTGTTCACAGCAGAATCTCCAATAGGTAGCTGTAGGCAGAGCTCCTTCTCACCTGGGACACCATCCACTACAGCAGGTGGGGCAGACATGTTGGATGTCAGCACGGTGTACTGGGATTTCTCCACCAGTACTGGCTTTGCTGGTTTGTATCTCCTCTGCCCATCCTCAGGGATTTCTGATGGATCATCAGTGAATGCAAACTTATCTGCTCTCAGGGGGGACTCCATCTCCTGGATGAATGTCAGGGATCCATGTCCACTCTCAACCCCCTGGCTGGTTGCCGCTGGCGATTCCCAGTTCTGGCATGGGGGGAGAGGTGCAGAGGCAGATGGAGCCGGGTCATCCCTTACCTGAGGCTGCTGATCCACAGAACTTGCTGATGCTTGGCTGGCAAATCTCCTCTCATTGTCAAATTTTTCTTTAAATGCTCCACTTCTATCTTTGAACTTTTCCAACAATAAAGATTGTTTCTTTACCTTATCTTCCAGATCCTGTAATTCAGGCTTCATGGCTGTACGATTTTTACTCCAGGCCTGGCAGTATTTGGCTCTGAAGGATTTGTGTTCAGCCTTCAAAACTTTAAGCTTTTCTTCAGCTCTTCCAATCGCCCTAAAACGATTGATAACCTTCTGGCTGAAGACATCCGCATTCTCACCAGGGCCTGGACCCACAGACAGGTCCTCCACCTCCTCCTCACTAGGCCCCGTGTCATCAGGGGGATCCCTCCCAGGGCCTCCCCCAGGATCAGGCATTGTTCCTGGGCCAAGCTAGCAGGCAAGGCCCAGGCTTGAAAAGGGCTGGATCTCACAGAGAGCTCCTTGGGTGTGTCCTCCTCCTTCTTCCCACTGACCACCAATGTGAGGAGCATTCTTCCCACTGACCACCAATGTAAGGGGTATTTTTCCCTTTGACCAGCTGTTAAAATGAAATGTTTCTTCCCACTGACCATTATGTATGGGGGTTCTTATACCACTGACCAACAATTTAAAGGGTTTTATTCCCACTAACTGTAAATGTAATTGTCATTCTTCTTCCCACTGATCTCCAATGTAGGCAGACCCCTGTCCTTTAATAGCCAATGTCAGTGGACCTTACTCCCATGACCACCAATCTAAAGGGTATTCTTCATACCACTGAACACCAATATAGGAAGATTCTTCCTCCCACTGACCACCAGATTAGGGAGCATTGTTCTTGTCACTAACCACAAATGTAGACAATGTTGTTCTTCCTGTTGACCAACAATGTGAAGGGTACTCTTCTTCCTACTAACTATTTGCAAATGGCAATTTACTGTTACTGAAAAACAATTTAAGGGAGCCCTTCTCCCCTGGCTACCAATGTAAAGGGTATTCTTCCTCCTGCTGACCTCCAGTGTAAGTGCTATTCGTCTTCCCCATAGAAAAATTTTCAAGGGTACTCAAAGTATATAATTCTCTTTATTGGTGCAAAATCACAAAGGCTAAACACACTTAAAATCTATCCAGTCAACAGCTGTTTCCTGTGTAGTACTCACACCTTCTCAAGTATAGCGTAAGAAAAGCACTGTGTATGTACTATTGTGTAAATGGTCATTGGCCAGATAGATTTTAAGTGTTTTTCGCCTTTGTAATTTTGTATCAGTGAGGAGAATTATACGTCACGAGTGCCCTAGAAAATTCTTCTGTGGAGTACAATTGCTGTTGAACTGTGACAAGTGAGCACCGAGACCCACTTCCATGAATGATACAGGAAAATATATGAATCTTATGTGACAAGTTCTCTTGAATATAAAAGCATGTTTTTCCTTCCAGAAGATTAACTATGAGAGCCATGCATTTTTTTTTTCTTCTCAATGACCATCAATTTAAATTGTATTTTTTCCTCCAATGTAAGGAGCATTCTTCTCACTGACCCCCAATGTAAGGAGCATTCTTCCCACTGACCCCCAATGTAAGGAGCATTCTTCCCACTGATCACCAATGTAAGGAGCATTCTTCACACTGACCACCGAAGTAAGGAGCATTCTTCACACTGACCACCGAAGTAAGGATAATTCTTCCCACTGACCACCAATGTAAGGGACATTCTTCCAAATTCCCATCAATGTAAAAGCTTTTCTTCCTCCAACTGACTGCTAATGTAGGGGTATTCTTCCTACTGACTGGTAGTGCATATGCCATTTTACTCTTCTTGGCAACCATTTAAGAGAACCCCCTCTCCACTGACCCCAAATCAATGGGGGATCCTTCCTCACAAGGACCATCAATGTAAAGAGCATTACGTCTATCATTAACCATCAGTGTAAGGTGTGTCAACTGAACCCCTGTTCTTTGTACCATGAGACAGGTCTACTTGGTTGGTGACAGACTGGAGGGTGAGTACATCAGACTGGGGGCTGGCCGACTTTCATGCACCTCTTATAATCCTTCAACCTCATTTTTTTCTTCAAACAGGGATGGAGACGCCGGGCACTACCTGCTGGGGTCTCCCTTAAAGTCCCACCTAGCCTATTGTGTTTAAGCAACTAGGGATGGAGATGCCTTGCCTACAGCTTGGTGCCTCATATAAAGTCCCACCGTGCGATTTTCGTGCGTTTTTGGTGGATGCAGTCTGATTTGACCTTATTTTTTCCGTATACAGGGAGTGAGACCAATAGCATGACCTGCTTGTCTCACACAAAGTCCCAAATAGGAAATTAGGGATTGAAATGCATTATGCTTTACAGGCCATGCCCCATATATAAAATCCCTATCTGTCTTTATATTGCATCCACCAAGGGGGTGGAGGTGTAATGCTTCTCAGCTGCTCCTTTCCAGTTTGTGCCATCTTTACAACTTAGTTATTTGAGTTTTGGGACAACAGACCAGTCATGGATGGGGGATGGGTTGGGGGAGGTTGGGCTGTCTCCCTCCCACCTGTTCCCCCATCCATCCATTAGCAGCCATGTGCTCCCAGCGTGGAGACACTAAATTAGGAAGTGTTAGGACTGCAGATAAAACAGGGTAGCGTGTAGTGGCTCTGCAGCTTACACATGTGTGTCAACTAAACCCCTGTTCTTTGTACCATGAGACAGGTCTACTTGGTTGGTGACAGACTGGAGGGTGAGTACATCAGACTGGGGGCTGGCTGACTTTCATGCACCTCTTATAATCCTTCAACCTCATTTTTTTCTATCAGTGTAAGGGGGATTCCACATACTGACCACCAATATATGGGGCATTCCTTCTCACACTGACCCCTAGTTTAAATTACATTTTCTTTCCACTATCCATCAATGTAAGAGGCATTTTTTCTCCCACTGACTACCAATGTAAGAGACACTCTTCCTTTCACTGTCCACCAATGTAAGGGGCATTCTTCACCCTGACCACCAATATATGGGGCATTCCTTCTCCCACTGACCAGCAGTGTAAATTACAATTTTCTTTTCACTGCCCACCAATGAAAGGGGCACTAGCCTGGCTGTCAATGTATTAGTACATTTATTTTATCAGTACTACTAATAATTTTGTCATAAAGAAAAGGAGGAATTTTAAGATGTGGTTCAACGAGGGTTTCTGATACCCCAGGATAGTCTTTATCAACCTTTTGTGTCTCAGAAGAAACCTTAAGCTTGGTGAACTATTAATAAAACCAATTCATTGGAGCTTAATGGGGAAAATGCCTCTTACATTGATGGTTAGTAGGAAGAATGCAACTCTCACAGTGGTGATCAGTTAACTAACCTTACATAAAGTTTAAAAAAAAATAATTGGGTCACGTTGTTGGTTTTGTCAAGTAGCATTGGCTATGGAACTATGCAGGATCCATCAGATGTGAGGTCAATCACTCAGCAAAAGCTCAAGGAACCACTGTCAACCTCTGGAAGAACCCTAGGGTTCCACGGAACTCTGATTGAGAATGGCAGCTCTTACTTTTTACCAGCATGTGAGAAAGGTGATTAGAGTAGGCCTAAACAAGAAGATTTCCAGATACACTAAACTCTAAATTAGACCTTAATTTTCCTACCCTCCTTCACAGCATTATGTGCCCTTACTAACCACCCATTCAAGGGAATGCTTTTCCAATGACTTCCAATGTAAAGGGTATCTTTCCTTCCACAGACCACGAATGTAATGGGTATTGTTTCTCCCATCAATGTAAGGGTTATTCTTCAAACCCCTATCCACCAATATAAAGGGTATCTTTCCTCCCACTGACCACCAGAGTATCTTTCCTCCCACTGACCACCAATGTAAGGGTTATTCTTCAACCCACTAACCACCAATATAAAGGGTTCCTTTCCTTCCACTCCCACTGACGACCAGAGTATCTTTCCTCCCACTGACCACCAATGTAAGGATTATTCTTCAACCCACTAACCCCCAATATAAAGGGTACCTTTCCTCCCACTGAACACCAATTGACATAAATAGTAGTACCTGCACTGGGATGCATGGAAAACCTGCATCCATGTGTGGGAAAACATGGCCTTGCACAGATGTATGGTTTACTATGCCTATGTGAACAAGGCCTTATGTGAACTGTTAAGATTGGCTTATGACTGCAGCTGTCTGTATCTATGGACTCTCTGACCTTTTGGCTTTCTGTTTTTACTGTAGGTCAACTCGGCTTATGTATTTTTGATCATGTCCTGAGTCTGGATTACTCAGGTTTATATCTTTTAATGACATAATAACCTTCCTTTGGCAGCATCAGCATGGAATAAATTTGATCTCCAGTCTTCCCTTCAGTCTTGCACAGTATTCTATCCTGGACTTAAATGGCTTACTCTGATTTCACTGCACACTGAGAGCTTCTTACCATTTGCATTAGTAGCTGCATCAAAAAGCCCACCTCATTTACTTGATGGAGGACGTCAGCATGATCTAGCTCTTTCCTTCCCAGCCTGGCAGCCCCTGGTCCATTCAATGGTGGAGGCTCAGTAAAAATGCCTACTCCTCCAGACTAACAACCTCCCATCAAGGCATTTTGATGTAATACCCTCCTAGATAGGTGCTAGGAAGGAGAGTAGTTTGCTCTGCTTGCCTAACAGGGGAGTAGCAGGTAAAATATAACCTGCTCCATCTGCTTAACAGGGAAGCCTGATCAATAGTTATGCCTGTTGCATGTGTCCATGTGTGATTCATCTGGGCTGAGGGAGTGTCCCCACTGTATCCAATAGGGGAGCCTGTTGGACAGTGGAGGAAACCCAGCCAGTGACAAACAGGCTTTGTAACTATCCCAGTGGGTTGGCACAAACAGTGGTCCATCCTGGGATTTGTTATTAAAGCCAAGGGCACATGTGACAGGGTGTCTTTGGGTGGGAAGCCAGGTCCCGGGAGGAGGGTGACGGCTGTCTCTCCTCCTGTCTGTATGGAAGGTGGTCACAGGTGGTCAGCCTAGTGAGCCAGAAGTGTGGTGCTGAGCTAGGAGGTGCAGTGGATGCTGACAAGTGGAGTTGGAGGCAGAGCAACCTTGGGAAAAACAGTGTCTGTGAGTATCGGTGCTTGCCAGGGGTCTGCCCAGGAAGGGGACCACTCCAGTGGAGAGTCAGTGGACAGGGGCTAGCATGCACAGCAAGTGAGAAAGGGGGTGACAAGTTAGGACCCTGAAGAGAAACTATAACAGGATCATTTTCTTTATCTTCACTTAAGTGACAAGGTGAAGCAGCGGCCTTGCTGCACAGAATACAGTTAGTGTCCTCAGAATTGTGCATACATCAAAGTTGGAGTATCCCACTCATCCCTTCTCCTATCCCAGTTCCCAATAAAACACAAAAAACCAATTCCTGTTCATTGTCTGAGCCAAGCATTTAAAGTGATACGTTTCCTCAGACTGTTGCTACGGGTAACCCAGGGGAATCCAGAAAGTGCAATTCTCTGCAGTCCTCTAGGGGGCAGTGCTACATTGAAATTTGCATAACTCCCCCCCAAGAGGCAGCCCACTGCTCATAGAAAGACAGAGGGACGTTGCAAGTACTGAGCCAGGGTGCAGTGATAATTTCAGGATGCTATGTGCAGCTCCCTGCCAGCCAATCCTTTAGGTCCCTGGTGTGTCATCGAAGAAAACCCATCACCCAAAACAATGTATCATATAAGGACATTTTTTTTACTTAACTCCCCCAAGATTATTGAGTCCCCCCCCACCTACATATATCCACTTATGAACATAAATGCATGCGTTGCCCTCTGGACGCCCAAACTGGACATCAACTCTGGGTGATTCACATGAAAAGCTCGGATCAAGCGAGGGGCGTGTGTGTTTCTTGAGGATTCCCAAGAGTTGTTTTCAGAAAGATAAGAAGATAGGATGTTTGAAACCATTGCAGGTGTTACCGGACATTCGTAAATTATGCTGCGCACCTAAGAACTTAAACTGAAAAGTCTGTGTAAAATGAAACACTGCAGCCTATGCCTTTGTCTCTGTAGTTCTGCAGGATCCAGTTCACCCAGGAAGGGGACTCCGGACCATAGGGGACTACAAAGCCCAGCAGTTGCCATCTCTCTGGCCTAGGAGGCCACAAGGCTCTTAAGGTCTTTTTGCCATACGGCAACTTAGACCCATAACCTCTGGTGAGTGCACACCCCCATTATTTCTTAAAGCCACATTACAAGTACCAGAAGTTGGACTACTGGAGGATCTGGCACAAGCACTTGCACTTTCTTCCCTCTTGGCACTGAAGTTATTTTTTATGCACATAAGTCACATATGAACTTTATTTGGACTATTTTGGCACTTATTTGCACTTTAAGGCACTTATGGCATTTGATTGACTTTTTATCACCTGATATTTTATGACCATTTATTGATCTAATTTTGTGTGATTTAACATCAATTGGGTATATGTTATTTATTGAGTTTTAAGGAAATAATCATTTTATTTTGCATTTACTTATATCTCATCTATAATTAATTTATATTTGCCTCACACAATTTTATCCAGGCTATTAACAAGCAATTGTTTTACCCCTGGCTATTAACAGCAAGCGCTATATTAATCCAAACTACTTTGGGGGTTTTCTCACTCAGACAATATTTAATCTATAGCAGCTGCTACTATCACCCCTTTTCCCCTACTTATTTATATACACCTTCACACTTCCCCCTCAGATTAGGCCATCCATAGGCGCGAAGAATATACACCCTTTGGAGTATATACCTTTATCATGCGTTGGGGGGTGCCTACACATGAAAACGTTGATTGTGCTACACATGTTACGCATTGCAAAGACCACCCGAGTGATTGAGATTAATTACTCTCGTCCCATTATTCATGGATAATTCTAAACTGGTGACCCGTAGAGGGTTTTAAAGTATCGCCTATTGAAAATATAAGGTACTGAAGTTTGTCGCAAATTCCCGGACGCATGCAATTTAAAAGCTTGACATGTTGGTTATCTATTTACTCAGGGCAACCTCATCTTTTATATTTTACCAAAAAAGTGGGTAATGTATTGCCTTTGTGTGTCCTGAAATTAAAGTGATACTTAAGTCTTGTTTTTTTTTCCTTTAAAAATGACAAACATGTTATGCTTACCTGCTCTGTGCAATGGTTTTGCACAGAGCAGCCCAGATTCTCCACTCCTCCGGTCCCACGCTGGCGCTCCTGGCCCCTCCCTTCTGTTGAGTGCAAGCAGCTTGCTATAGGGGCATCTGAGCCAAGCTGCAGCCCTGTGTGTCCATTCAGACACGGAGCCAAAGTTCGGCCCCCTTCTCCTCATTGGCTAACTGACTTTGATTGACAGCAATGAATGGGAGCCAATGGCGCCACTGCTGTGTCTCAGCCAATCAGGAGGGAGAGTACCGGACAGCCGAGGAACTCGTGCACATCGCTGGATCTAGATGGACCTCCTGTAAGTATTAGGGGGGCTGAGGGCGGCGACTGCACACAGAAGGTTTTTTTTATCTTAATGCATAGAATGCATTGGGATAAAAAACCTTCTGCCTTAAAGCGAGGTTCCGGCCACGAAAATTTATTTTCAATAAAAATACCCCCGGGACAGTCAGGGCTAGTACATTCCACAATGGATAGCCTCTGATCTGTCCCAGGTCACACTTACCTTTTAGAAGAAATACTTAGCTTGAAAATTTCTTCTACAGCGCTGCCATCTCTGATGTGGGCAGCTGAAGCCGGAGCGTCCTCTTCTGCGTCCTCTTCCGTGTCCTCTTCTCCCAGAATGCGCCTGCACCGGCCCCGCTCGTCACTTCATCCCTCCACAGTTTCTGGGCATGCCCAGAAGCAGTTTAGCAGGGAATGAGGCGCCTGCACCGGAAGTGACGAGCAGGGACGGTGCAGGCGCATTGACTCCTGGGAGCGATGATGTTCAGCTCCCAGGAATCAATGCAAAGAGGAAGTGACGGCGCGTGGCCGCAGAGGGAGGAAGTGGAAGAAAGGTGAGTATATTTTTCTTCAATAACAAGGTAAGTAAACAAAAAAAAAATCGTAACTATCCATTTCTTTTTCAGGTGACCAAAAGCAAGCAGATGGCCCAAAATCGATTATGTCGAATTTGTGGCCGGAACTCCGCTTTAAGAATCACTTTAACTTTAGTGTTTTTTTACTGAAATTTTAGGTTCCTTAGATCTTTGCAGTAAGGGTTAAAGCACGATCTATGGAAAACATAGAGTTCGGAAGTTTGTCACTGTTTCACGGGTGCACACAATTTTAAGGCTTGACGTGTTGGGTTTTTATTTACTCGGTACAACCTCATCTTTTATATTTTACAAAATAATTGGGTAATATATTGCGTTTGTGTGCCCTAAAATTAACTATAGAATATTTTTTTAAAAACTGGGACTACCACTATTTTATTCCCCAGGGTGTCTGCTTTCAGAAAATATATAAGATTTTGGAATATTTACGCTTTCTTTAGGCCCAAAATGATTTCTTAAAAAATCAAAAATGTAAAGACAGCTTAGGCAGAAGGAGGGTTAAAGCCCCGTACACACGTACCAATTGTCGGCCATAAATATTTGTCCGACGTCCGATCGGGCGATTATCGGCTTGTTAGTATGATGCTTCCGACAACCAACTGCGACTTTTCGGCCGAATAAAATCTGGTGTGCATGCTATAAAATTTTTGTTGGCCGTCACCAGAACGGCTGATTGTTCCTCAGTCAGTACAGATTTCGGCCGACAAAAGCCAGATGAGCAAGACTGGGCATGCTCAGAGAAGAAAAAACACACGGAAAGTAAACCAGCACATGACATCACTTTGTTGCAGTTGGTTGTTGTTGGCCGACAAAATTCGTGTGCAGTCTAGGCACATTCCAACCAACAAAACAACACTGGACAAAAGACGGTCGATTGGTCGGCCAACAATCGGTGCGTGTGTACGAGGCTTTACTCTCCAACATGAACCAAACAATGAAAGATCAAATTTACTAATTCAATGCTTTCTGTTGTTAATATACTTAAGTGGCCATTTACCACACAAAGTCATATACCATTGTAATTTTTGCTGTATCACATGGCTACTCGACTGTTAATGTTATAATGTTCACATTCTCATTCTATGTATTGAAATTTTATTTAATGTTCTTCAATAAACTTTTTTGAAAAAAAAAAAAAAAAAGAAATATAAATTTTGGGTGGACTGGCCCTTTAAAGAGATTCTTACACATTGTAACATACTTTTTAAAACAGTTTCCATTTTTGTTTCCCTTTTGTAAACGCTCTGATTATACTTTACTGATAATATTGGAGTGATCTGAAATTAAATTGCTGTCTTCTTTCATGGACTGTACAGCCTCTTGTCGGTGTCACCCTTTATGGGTCATATTTAAATAGACAGAGCAGGGTGTGGACAGCCAGAAGCCTCCCCCTCAGAAAACATTATCAGAAGAATTCAGCAAACAGACACGAGGATATAAAATTGCCCCTGGGGAGCCTGGGCCCTTCGCTGACGGTCAGAACTCTTCCTCTAGGCCCACAGGAAAGCATCAGAATGGACCGCAGGATTTGCTGGATCTTGGCCGCTGTGCTGCTGTTGGGGGTCACCTGTTCAGCCCAGAGTAAGTACACCAGTTGTTTTTCATTAAAAAATTCTTTATTTTCTTTATTGTGGAATTATAATTTTCAAAATATTCCGGCTAGAATTAAAGTTGTAGGTCAGTCATTATATCATATATATGTATCTTCTTATTTTTTATATTTTTTAAACTTATTTTTTTTTTTATTTACATTTTTTATTTTTTTATGCACACACACACACATTTATATATAACATTTTTAGATATTATATAATAGGCCACGTATGCTGTATTGAATTGTGTTTTAACTGTATTGTCTGCACTCATGTTGTAACGTGCTGTGCAGACTGTTAGCGCTATATAAATCCTGTATAATAAAAATAATAATAATCTAAATATCCAGCTAGGGTTAAATATCATATATATGTTGTACCAATATAATATAGAATATTATATAAGATAAAAAAAAACTATACTGTATTATATAAATGATGTTAAATATACAGTATAATATCTATAATAATATTTACATTATAATATATATATATATATATATATATATATATATATATATATATATATATATATATATATATGTGTGTATATATATATATATATATATATATATATATATATATCATATTTTAGATATTTATATTATATACAGTATATATATATATATATATATATATATATCATCCCAGGACCCTTTACTTTCATCATGGGGCCCTTTATAAATCCTGGGCCACACTGCTGCATCTTATCATGCGACTTATGCACATAATGTCACGTGACAAGCCAAAACACATTCATCTCAAAGGTGTTCCTGGACTACTTTTCTGTGACTTTGGTGCGATTTAAATGCCATAGACTGCAATGTTAAATCACAAAATTTGCAAGCAAGTCACTAGGAATTCACAATTAAATTGCAAGCTAGTCGCTAGAGAGTCGCAAGGAAATTGCAAGCAAGTTGCATGACTTTCTGGTCGCAGTAGTGTTAACCAATGCAGCAGGACCTTTTCACATGTTGTGCAGTAGGCCTCCTTCCTGCCGTTTTGGGGCCACCCCCCAACCAATGCCAGGGCTCAGTCGCAAGTGTGACCTTTGCGACCCTGGTAGTCCTGCCACTGGCAGTGAGGTTTCTCATGGTGACCATAGTTGGCCATATTTGCGGAATCTGTAAGGAAACAGCTGCTTGTAATCCCCATTAGGATAGCAAGCGATAGGGTGGCAACACATGGAAAATGGAGAGAGAAGGTTATCACTGTCATGGTAAGATCACCAGGTATTATTTTAATGAAAGTTGCAGATACAATTTTTTTTTGAAAATACTGTATTAACCGCTTGCCGACTGCGCACAGTATGTTTACTGCGGCAGTCAGCCCCGGCCAGGCAGAGTGACGTAGATCTACGTCGCTAGCCTGTCACCGGGTTTTGAGCCAATAGCGGGCGAGCGCGCGCGCCCGCTGAGGCGTGCGCCCGCTGAGGCTCATTCACAGAGGAGTCCGGGCGTGTGACCGGCAGACCTGATGTCCGCCGGTCACACTACGATCGTCGGTAGAGCGGGAGAAAGGCGGGCGGCTTATGTAAACAAGCCGCCTGTCATTCTCCCCTGTGTAAAAATGGAGATCAGACGGTTCTACTATGTAGAACCGTTGATCTCTGTTTTTACAATAGGTGAGATGTCCCATCACAGTTAGAATCACGCCCCTAGGACACACTTAACCCCTCCCTCTCCAATACAGTTAACCCCTTCCCTGCCAGTGTCATTTTTACAGTAACAGTGCATATGTATAGCACTGATTACTGTAGTAATGTCACTGGTAACCCCAAAAGTGTCAAAAATGTCAGTCAAGGGTCCGATCTGTCCGCCGCAATGTCGCAGTACCGCAAAAAAAATCGCAGATCGCCGCCATTACTCGTTAAAAAAAACCCACCAAAAATGACAAAAATCTTTCCCTTTGTTAGTAAACGCGATAACTTTTGCGCAAACCAATCAAAATACGCTTTTTGCGATTTTTTTTTACCAAACATATGCAGCATAAAACAAATTGGCCGAAAATGTTAAAAAATTTTGATTTTTACATTTTTTTTGGGGGGGGGGGGGGAATTCATATAAAAAAAATGTGAAAAATATTGTTATTTTTGCAAAATTTATGCTCTTTTTTTGTTTATAGCGCATGATCAAAAAATCGCACAGGTGATCAAATACCACCAAAAGAAAGCTCTGTTTGTGGGAAAAAAAGGACGTGAAATTCGTTTAGGTACAGCGTCGCACGACCGCGCAATTGTCCGTTAAATCACGCAGTAAAAAAAATCGCAAAAAAAACCCTGGTCAGGAAGGGGGTAAAATCTTCCGGGGCTTAAGTGGTTAATATGTAATTGGTAATTGGCTTTGTTCACTCTAAGGGCTCATTCACACTATTGAGTTGCTGCATGCACATTGCATGTGTTGATGGGATACGGGGCCATTTATTCTGATGGGCACCCCAGCGGCCAGCGCACCTTGCTGGCATTGTAGATCAGATGTGTTGTGGTTTGATGCCAGAAATGTCAGCTTTCATTAATAGAATCCATGGTAATCCTTCCATGACCTCCTATTATTGAATGACAACTAGCCTGAATTTCTGCTCCTGTGTTGTCACCCTGTTGCATGAGCCCCCTGGTGAAGACTACAAGCGGCCAAACAGTGTGGGGTTTCTCTCCAAATCCATACCAGACCCTTATCTGAGCAAGCAGCCTGGCAGTCCAGGAAAGGTAGGGAACGAGCAAGCACACCCCCCCTCCTGAACCATACCAAGCCACATTCCCTCAACATTGGGGGGGGGGGGGGTTGCTTTGCCCCCACCCCAAAGCACCTTGTCCCCATGTCCGACTGTCTCCTAATCTATCTTTACACGATCCCTGAAAACCCTTCTTTTTAACCACCCCCTTAATGGCCAGGCCATTTTTTGCGATACGGCACTGCGTTTAACTGACAATTGCGCAGTTGTGCGACGCTGTACCCAAATAAAATTGATGTATTTTTTTCCCCACAAATAGAGCTTTCTTTTGTTGGTATTTGATCACCTCTGCGATTATTATTGTTTGCGCTATAAACAAAAAAAGAGTGACAATTCTAAAGAAAAAAATAACAATATTTTTCACATTCTGCTAACAATAAAAAAAAAATTTAAAATCTATTTTTTTCATCATTTTAGGCCAAGTTGTATTGTGCTACATATTTTTGGTTAAAAAAATCCCAATAAGCGTATTTTGATTGGTTTGCGCAAAAGTTATCGCGTCTACAAACTATGGGAAAGATTTATGTCATTTTTATTTATTTATTATTTTACTAGTAATGTCAGCGATCTTGTGATTTTTAGCGGGACTGCGACATCACGGCGGACAGATCGGACCCCTAACTGACATTTTTGATACGTTTGGGGGGACCAGTGACATTACTACAGTAATCAGTGCTAATAATATGCACTGTTACTGTAATAATGACACTGGCAGGGAAGGGATTAAAGTGGAGTTCCAGCCTCAAAACGAAAATTTGACATCCGCTTGTTCTAAGTAACCTGAAAAAGAATTGGATAATTTTCTTTTTGCTTTACTTACCTTGTTTTTGAAGAAAATATATTTACCTTCTTTCCACTTCCTCCCTCTGCGGTCGCGGCCTGCGCCGTCATTTCCTGCTAGCATTGACTCCTGGGAGCTGAGCGTCATCGCACCTGCACCGGCCCCGCTCATCACTTCCGGTGCGGGCGCCTCATTCCCTGCTAAACAGCTTCTGGGCATGCCTAGAAGCTGTACAGGGATGATGCGCCTGCCCTGGAAGTGACAAGCAGGGCATTCTGGGACTCCGACGTCACAGAAGAGGACACTGATGAGGACGCGCTGGCTTCAGCTGCCCACACCTGAGATGGCAGCGCTGGACAAGACATTTTCAAGGTAAGTATTTCTTCTAAAAGGTACGTTAACCCGGGGACAGTTCAGAGGCTATCGTTGCTGAAATGCACTAGCCCTGACTGTCCCGGGGTATTTTTAGCGAAACATTTTTTTTGAGGCCGGAACTCTGCTTTAACACCCGGGGCGATCAAAGAGTTAAATGTGTCCCTAGTGGGTGCTTTCTAACTGCGTGGGGGATGGGCCTGCTGCATGAACACAGAGACCTGTGTTCCTAAATAGGGGGAACACAGGATCCCTGTGTTCATTACTTACAGAACAGCGGTCTGCCTTGTTTACCAGGGCAGACCGCCATTCTGTCTCCACTGGCAGCGATCGCGGGTGCCCGTTGGACGTCGTGGCCGCTGGACTCGCTGATTGGCTCCCCCCTGTAGCCAATTGGCATGTGCGCGCACCCTTACTAGCGGTCCCGCGAAGCGACATACAGGTACATCGTTTTGCGGGACAGACCTGCCGCCGTAAAACTACAGTGGCTGGTCGGCAAGTGGTTGCAGAAGCCTATCTGACTTCTAACTAATAGACTTTTCCACATTCTCCATCAGCTCCTTCCCCACAGCTATTACCCTTTGTATCAATTTACTCTCCCTCTTGGATTGTAAGCTTTAACGAGCAGGGCCCTCTGATTCCCTTTGTACCAAATTGTACTGTTACTGTAATGTCTGCCTTCATTTTGTTAAGTGCTGCGCAAACTGTTGGCACTATATAAATCCTGAATAATAATAATAATAATAAAAAGTACAATTTTCAGCTTTAACCTCCCTGGTGGTATTCCCGAGTGTGGCTCGGGGTGGGATTTCACTGCCATAAGCGGTACCACCGAGCCACACTCGGGGTACCGCCAGGGAGCATCGCTGGATCCTGGTAGAGGTTACTTACCTTGTCGCTGGGATCCAGCGATGTGTCCCTTCAGCATACGGCGGCCGGATCTTCCGCCCGATGCTGTAGAGCCCCGGCTTCCGTCTCCTGCGACGCTCGCAGGGGGGTGGAACCAGCGGCAAATTTGAAAAGTTATACACACAAGCACACTGATTTCATTGCAAAATAAAATAAACTGATATTAGTTTGCCCCCCCCCCCCCCCCAGTTCCCTTTCCTGCAGTTTTACTGTACTTTTTATATATACAGTATATACAGGGCTTTTTTTCAGCGGGAACGTGGGGGAACGCAGTTCCGGCACCTCTAGCACTGAATGTATGCCATGACAAGGGGTGTTGGAGGGTCTACTGATGCTGGATCTATTGATGCTGGAGGGGATCTATTTTTGGATGGCAATCTATTGTTGCTGGTGGAGAATCTTTTGATACTGTGGGTTAATTGTTGCTGGAAGGGATCTACTGTTTGGGAAGGGGGTCTACTGTTGCTGGAGAGTCTATTGATGCTGGCTGCTGGGAGATCTTTTGCTGCTGCTGGGGGTCTATTGCTGCGAGGGGGGGGGGTTATATTGCTGCTGGCTGTGGGGGATCCATTTTATTGCTTTTCTTGTTTTTAATAACCAAATTCCATACATTCCACTACAAAATTATACTTGGCTCTATATTCTCTAATAGGAGCTGTACTGGAAGCTGGATAGGGGGTGGATCCAAGTGTCGGTGCTCAGAGGTGGGTAGGGGTGGAACCAAGTGTTAGTGCTCGAAGGTGGGTAGGGGGCGGAAACACAAAGTAACTTAGAAAGGGGAGTTCCTGCACCTTTTCTCTGAGAAAAAAAGCCCTGAGTATATATATATATATACACAGTATATATATATATATATATATTAATATATGTATGTGTATATATATATATATATATATATATATATATATATATACATACACACACGTATATATATATATATATATATATATATATATATATATATATATATATATATATATGCGTATATATATATATATATATATATATATATATATATATGCGTATATATATATATATATATATATATATATATATATATATATATATTTAACATATGTATACGTATATATATATATATATATAACATTTGTATACGTATATACTGTATGTATATATATATATATATATATATATATATATATACTCTTTAACTTATTTATAGTTATTTATTATATTATCATTTTTGATTTTGAGTTTCAAACTTTATCATACCCAAGATGTTATAAAGAAGAACGCACAGTAAAAAAAAATCATATGTAAATAGTTGGTTTGGGCTGCTCATTCTTAAGAATTACATGCAAAATAATGGTACCGCTTTCAGCACCTAAAATCGGAAAGAATCATACCGCCCCAGGGAGGTTAACACACTTTTTGTCCTAGGTGCTCCTCTATAGATACAATAGTGGGTGTTATCACTCTAGGACAGGAAGTGTGTTACTGGCAGGATCACCAGATTAGAAAACACTTTAAAAAGGTTTAAAGAAGAAAATGAATGCAATCCCCACATTTAATGATAAGCTGCAATTACTTTGTTTTTATTTTTGGTTTTGGACAGTTATTGAGATAAGATGGGGAGTGCATTGTTTTAACCTCCCTGGCGGTATTCCTGAGTGTGGCTCGGGGTTAATATTCAGTGCCAAAAGCGGTAACCCCCCGAGCCACACTCGGGATTACCCCAGAATGATACTCACCTTCCCCTGTGATCCCCTGCCGTCCTTCCCAGCCTTCCTCCAGCTATCTTCCCGTTGTGTGTTCCGCTGATGCTGTCACCTGTCTTCCAGTTCCCTTCCCTGCACCGCATCGCAGGGGGGTGGAACCGGCCAGAGGTGGGGGACTCGAGTCACATAACTTGACTTAAGTCAGACTTAAGTCACCAGTTTGAGGACTTGAGACTTGCTTGACTAAAATTAATAAAAGACTCGACTTGACTTTGACTTGGTATTCATGACTTGAAACTTGACTTTGACTTGAGACATATGACTCAAAATGACTTTACTTTTTTAAGTTATTAAATATTTGCATTTTCTCAAGATGTGTTAAAGCAAAATGAATGTGTCTGTTATGTTTCTGACACCACAGTCACTTAAAACACCTCAGCGTGTTCTGATTTTTAGGACACTGGCTGTTTAACAATGGAAATACTTAACATGTTTTTAGTGACTGTGGTGTTGAAACATGACCGGACGAAGGATTTTGAACTGTTTGGGCATTCAAAGTGTTTCTTTAATATGCCAAGAAAAAGCACTAAGCAGTTTTGTTAATGTTGAAAATAAAACAAAACCTTTCCTGACCACTGACTTTTAACTCATTTAAAGGTGAAAATTGGGGTAGATCAGGATTTTGACTTGATTTGTGACTTGACCAAAATAAATGACTTGACTTGCTTGACTTCTAGCAGGGACTCGACTTGACTTGCTTGCTTTTCCCCACAGTAACTTGGGACTTGCTCGAGACTTGAAGGTTAAGACTTGAGACTTGCTTGTGACTTGCACATGTGTGACTTACTCCCATGTCTGGAACCGGCGGGAGATTAAAAAAAAATAAAAAATGACATGATACAGATCTGTTAGGATTACAATTTTGTATCATGACATTTTACCTGGTGGCTTTTCCAGTGCCCTGCCTGTACTTTTTGCGGTTCTTTGTGCCTGGAAAATTGAGAACGTCCATGGCGTCCAAAAAGCGTTCTTTTAGCTCAAAAACGCTTTTGGACAAACTGGAAAACAGCGACGGTAAATCAGAATTATTTGAAGAACTGAGTGATAGCGATTCGTGGGAAAATTAGTCATCAGGTACTAAAAGTGACGACAGCGACGATTCTGCGACTGAGCTCAGTGATGTGAGAACTTGGTGCTCTATTGACGGCGGTACGAATCAGGAAGTGCCCCCCAAGATTCCCATTTACTGGAGTACCTGGTATGAAAGTTGACGTTGACCATGACAACCCCTTGGCATACCTACAATTATTTCTGACCGATGAGGTTATTGAAAAAATAGTTACCGAGACAAACCGGTACAAAGAGCAACAATTGGCTACGCATCGGAAGTTTGCAAGAGGCAGAAAGTGGGAGCCAGTGACCAGAGATGACATTTGGAAATTTCTAGGCCTAATAATTCTTCAGGGAGCGGTGGGTCCCTTTGGCACGGTCATGTCAGAGTACAGATTCTCCCTGATAATGAAATATCTCCACTTAGAAAACAATGAAGAATTTGATGAAATGTATTATTATTATTATTATTATTATAATTTATGATGTCGTGTTTCAAACTTTATTATACTCGGGATGTCTACTAAACTCTTGTTTGGACAGATTTAAGTGAGTTCTTATTCTTAATGCACTGATAGGCGGCACCGATGGACACTGGTATTCTTAAGAATTACAGGCCTAAAATATAAAACAACAGATTTCCATGCAAAACAATGTACCGCTTTTAGCACAAAAATGTTGACATAATCAGACCGCCAGGAAGGTTAATAGAGTCAGCTGACTTATAGACTATAAAGTGATTGTAAACGATCACCTTATAAAACATCAAATTCAGTTTAAAAAAGAAATGAAAGGCAAAACTTTTGTATACAGATAATTAAAAAATATTATAAATACCTTTTTTTTCCTTTTTTATAAGTGATCATATTCCTTCTGTTATCAGCTGCATAAGAGTTGGGGGCAGGAGAGGCAGCAGCACACTGAGCTTCCTAGTGAAAGGCAATGCAGGGGGGTGTGTATCAGGACATGTCTGATCATTGGAGGAGAGTACACCGAGTTCCCAGCATAGGTAGGGAACTGATCACGCTGTGTTCTCCTGCTTAGTGTGGTCAGTTTTTAGTAGGAAAGCAAGGGGATTAGCTGGAATTCAAGGGATTTCACACAAAAGAAGCAAAAGAATGAGAACAGGATACTTTTTCATAAAAGTACATGGTACAGCAGCCACATATCAGGAATATGAAATGTTGGAGTAACAAACGCTTTAAGCTAGCCATATATCTTATATATATATATATCTAAACACAGTTGAATTTACCAATCATATCCTTTAAAAACAGTGGTCTCCAAACTGTGGCCCGAGGGCTAGATGTGGCCCTTTGCTTGCTTTTATCTGGCCCTTGGGACTCTAACACTAATGAAAGGGGCACATTTCCTCCCAATGACACCAACAATGGGGCCCAATTCTTCCCAATGACACCAACAATAGGGCCAAATTCTTCCCAATGGCACCAACAATGGGGCCCAATTCTTACCAATGACACCAACAATGGGGCCCAATTCTTCCCAATGACACCAACCAGGGCTTTTTTTCTCAAAGAATAGGTACAGGAACTACCCCCTTCTAAATCACATCTTGTTGACACCCCCCCACCCACCTCTGAGCACCATTCCTTGCTTTCATCCCTTACTGACCTCCCAGTACCGCCCCTTTTAGAGAATGCAGAGTCCAGTATATCTTTGTGGTGCTAAGTAATTTGTATGGAATTAGTGGAACTTTACTCTCCCAATCAACTTTATCTTTAATTCTAATGTTGCTAACATTAGTAATAGATAGGAAAGTATATCATAATTACTTGTTTTAAAGTGGAAGTAAACTTCCCTTGTTTGTTTGTACCTATAGGTAAGACTTTATAGGTACTGTAACAATCTCCTAAACTTGCACCGTTTAGCAGGTGTTTACTATATACACCACCAATGATGTCATTGTTGCATGCGCTCTGAAAGAATGGTCGCCCGTGCCGTTTTTCAGAGCCCTGTGCATGCCAAAGGCTCATTATGCCTTTGTCTTACAGGTTTTTTTTTGTTGTTTGTTTCCCCAGGGTTTACAGCTTCTTTAAAAACGGAGGAGGAGGGGTTTTCTCTCCTGAATGCATTCTGGAGTTAAGGGCAGGAAGTAAATGCTACAAAAATAACTTGCCATTACTCAAGATGGCCACAATCAGAAATGCTAGGGAATGTTTTCCAGAGAGATTTCTCACCAAAATAAAGAATAAAGACATAGATAAATGGGAGAGTTTGATTTGAATATAAATAATTACTTAAATAATGTTTTTTTGGCTTGTGGTGCTCATATGCAGTGAAGATCCACTTTAATGATAACAAGAAAAGTAGGAAAATAGATCCCCCACAGCCAGTAGCAATAGACCCTCAGGAGCAATAGATTTTCCCAGAAACAATAGATCCCCCAGCAACAATAGATTCCCCCAGAAACAATAGACCCCCCAGCAACAAAGGACCCTCCTAACAAAATACCACCCTAGCAGCAACAACAGCAGCCAGCATCAATAGACTCTCCAGCGGCCAACAATAGACCCCCCTCTGTCAAAAGTAGATCCTTCCCAGCAATAATTTACCCCCCCCCAGCAATAATAGATCCACCACCAGCAGCATTAGATCTCCCCAGCAACAATAGACCACCACTCAAAAATAGATTCGCTCCAGCAACAATAGATCCCCCAGCAGCCAGCAATAATAGACCTTCCAGCCCACCCCAGCCCTCCATGCCATAAAATAAATTCAGTGCTGGAGGTGCCGGAACTGCGTTCCACCACGTTCCTGCTGAAAAAAAGCCCTGACACCAACAATGAGGCCAAATTCTTCCCAATGATACCAACAATGGGGCCAAATTCTTCCCAATGACACCAACAATGGGGCCAAATTCTTCCCAATGACACCAACAATGGGGCCAAATTCTTCCCAATGACACCAACAATGGGGCCAAATTCTTCCCAATGACACCAACAATGGGGCCCAATTCTTCCCAATGACACCAACAATGGGGCCCAATTCTTCCCAATGACACCAACAATGGAGCACAATTCTTCCCAATGACACCAACAATGGAGCCCAATTCTTCCCAATGACAGCAATGATGGGGCAAACAATTCCTCCCACTAACACCAACAATGGGGCACAATTCCTTTCAATGACACCAACGATGGGGCACAGTACCTCCCACTTACACCAACAATGGGGCACAATTACTCTCACTGAAACAAACACTGGGGCATTATTTTTTCCCACTGACGTCAGGACCTTTTCTACTCTTATCGGCCATAGTCCGGCCCTCCTAATGTCTAAACTGGCCCTTTGTTCACAAAGTTTGGAGACCCCTGCTTCAAAAGATTAATAACTGATAAATTGATCACCGATAACGCCAGTGTGATTTTATTCACTATGAGAGCTGGGCCAGCATTGTCTCATCTCTTTGTTTTTCATGTCACTTTCATAGATCCTGCTGATTGTTCTGTGGAACCGAAAGCTCGGATAAACTGCGGGTATCCCGGGATCTCCTCGGCTGTCTGCCAAGCCAAAGGCTGCTGCTTTGACTCCAGCATTTCGGGGGTTATCTGGTGCTTCGAACCTGACGTGCAAGGTAATGCGATTTCTGTATATAAAAGTGCATCATGGAATTTTATAATAGGAGACAAAGTGACATGACACCATCCTCACTGGCCGCCTTACAGACGATGATCTACTGTGTATTAATAACATTTCACAAAGGACAAGTTACCCAGTTAGGAGAAAGGCCGTGTAAAAAAGTTCCTTTAACCCCTTGCCTACTGGGTACTTATACCCCCTTCCTGCCCAGGCCAATTTTCAGCTCTCAGCGCTCTCACACTTTGAATAAAAATTGTGCAGTCATGCAACAATGTACCCAAACTAAATTTTTATCATTTTTTTTCACACAAATAGAACATTCTTTTGGTGGTATTTAATCACCACTGAGTTTTTTATTTTTTTTGCTAACGAAACAAAAAATTATACATATTTTTCATAGTTTGTTATAAAATTTTGCAAACAGGTAATTTTTCTCCTTCACTGATGTGCGCTGATGAGACTGCACTGATGGGCACTGATGAGGTGGCACTGGTGGGAATTGATGGGTGGCACCGATGGGCACTAATGAGGTGGCACTGATGAAGCTTCACTAATGGGCACTGATGAGGCGGCACTGGTGGGCACTGATGAGGAGGAACTGATGAGGCTGCACTGATAGTTTCCACTGATGGGCACTGATAGGTGGCACTGATGCACTCTGATAGACGGCACTGAGATATGGCACTGATAGGCGGCACTGATGGGCACTGGTAGGCGGCATTGATGGGCAGCACTGATTTGTGACATTGATGATGAGGCACTGATGGGCATTGATTGGCAGCACTGCTGGGCGCTGATAGGTGGCACTGCTGGGCACTGATAGGTGGCACTGCCGGGCACTGATAGGTGGCACTGATGGGCACTGGTAGGTGGCACTGGTGGGCACTTATAGGTGGCACTGGTTGTCACTGATTAGCAGCACTGTTGGGCTCAGAGTGGGATTGATGTCCATATAACAGAAGCCGGTTACCGGTTTTATTCATTTCTCCTCCTGCTGATCGTGAGAAGAAAAAAAAAAAACAAAACAAACAAAAAACAAAAGATAACCGGCTTCTGTTTACCTTCATGATCAGCTGTCATTGGCCCAGGTGGGCATTTCTTTAGAGTCCAGTGCCGTAAGCGGCGGCTCCCGCGCGCATGCAAACCAATCAAAAGTGACATCATCACAGCTCTGTCCACTCACACAGCTGGAGTCCGCGAACCCGGAAGGAAGACGGGTGAAGATGGAAGCCTTGTCAGTGGTGACAGCTCATCACTGGGAGGGCTTTGTTCTAAGGTAAGTTTCACATAATGTGCTAGTATGCGATGCACACTTGCACATTATGGCTTTACCTTGCAGGTTCCATAAAAAAAAAAAAAGCTGTTTAGTCAACTTCCAACCGCATCTCTATTGATGCATTTCACACCATTCCCAACTGTGCCAGCTTTGCCAGGACACACCACCATTCCCGTATTAGGAATCCCAATATGTCTGGGATTTGCCAGGACAGTCGTGCATCTTGGCCTTCTGTCTTGCCAATGCTGTGTCCTTTGTCATCAGCATGTTTAGAGGCGGGGTTTAGGTGAGACCAACACATAAAGTGGATGCGATTTAGGCACTCCCACCCAAAAAGGAAACAGAGACCGTGAACAGGGTTAAAAGTGTCCCAGGATCCAGGACCACAATGTTGGTAAAGTTTTTGTGGCCAACACAGATTCCAGCAGAGCAAAGTAAAGTTTTTTTTTTTAAATTTAATGTTTATATCCATTTCATTATTTGTTTACTAATATACATTTTTATTTTCTACCTAGAATGCGCCCTTTAATCCTGAACAATGCGCTGAAGCAAACCTGCCACCTGTATTTCCGCACCTTTTATCATCTTCATACTGAAAAACTTCTACTGTTTGAAGAATACAAAAAAGAATAAAAAAAAAATCTGGAATAATTTTCCTAGTAGAACCTTTATTTTCTTACCAAGTTCTTTGCAGGAACGAACCTTGTCTATCACCAATGCAGCTCCTTTGTGTCTACGTCTTCTTCTTCCACAGACTGCCTAGTTCCACGTTCAAAAATCTTAGCTACTTTCAACTACTTAGCACTCTGCTTCCATATAATAGCAGTAGTTTTCCCAAGAATCCCAAGTGGGGGGCCATATATTTGTATCCTGTAGGACTTCCATTGAGAAGGAAGGATCTTTCAACCAGTTTGCATGATGGTTTTCCAAGTCGGAAGGTCTCTATAGTCAATCATTAAAGAGGAAGTAAACCCTCCTCTGACACTTTTACCTATAGGTAAGCCTATGATAAGGCTTACCTATAGGTACTGTAAATATCTCCTAAACATGCACCGTTTAGGAGATACTTACCTTACATGCAGCCAGTGACATCACTGGCGCATGCGCTCTGAAGGAACGGCCGCTGGTGCCGTTCCTTCAGAGCCCCGCGCCGTGACCGTCGGCTCCCGCGCGCGGGAGTGACGTCGCCGCGGCTCCGGCCAATCAGATGGCCGGATGCCGCGATCCCGCAAGATGGGCGACTGGACATGTCGCCCGTCTTAGAGGTAAGCGAGCGGTACGGCGGGGGTCTCGTTCTAACTCAGCTCACTAGGTCTTTCTCTTTCAGGATGGAAAGAAAAAAAAAATAATTTTCGGTTTGCAAACCTCTTTAAGTTAGTGTTAAATCAGCTTTTCTCAACCTTCTTACCCCAGAGGAACCCTTGAAATAATGTTAAGGTCTCTGGAAACCCATGCTAAAACCAATTCATCAGTAAACAGTGGAAAGAATGCCCCTTACATTGGTGATATGTAAGGAGAATGTTCCCCTTACAGTGCTGGTCAGAACATCAACTTGACAGCTAAAGAGATCACCAATGCCATGCAGCTGGCTCTGCCAAGTGGTGTTGGACCTGGAACTATACAGGCACCATCAAATGGAAGGCCAGTTGGCCACAGCTCAAGAACATCTAGCAACCTTGGGAGGAATTTTAGGGTTCCGCCGAATCTTGGTTGAGAATGGCTTGAGTTTAGTCTTCAACTATGTGTAATAGTAGATGTAGAATGGGGGACAGGAAAGGACTATTTATGGCCACCCCTAAAGCGGAGTTCCACCCTGGATTTTTTTTTTTTTTTTAATACCCCCGGGACAGTCAGGGCTAGTACATTCCACAATGGCTAGCCTCTGATCTGTCCCGGGTTGCACTTACCTGTTAGGACAAATACTTACCTTGCAAACGTCTTGTCCAGCGCTGCCATCTCAGATGTGGGCAGCTTGAAGCCAGCGAGATCCCCTTCGGCGTCTTCTTCCGCCTTCTTTGGTCCCACGATCCTCTGCGCCGGCCCCGACGTCACTTCCGGGTCGCGCGCGTCATCCCTCTACAGCTTCTGGGCATGCCCAGAAGCTGTTTAGAAGGGGATGACGCGCGCGACCCGGAACTGACGTCGGGGCCGGTGCAGGCGCAATGATTCCTGGGAGCTATGACGTTCAGCTCCCAGGAATCATTGCAGCGCCAGGAAGTGACGAGGGGCCGCGGCCGAGGAAGGAGGAAGAAGGAAGTAAGGTAAGTATCTTTTCTTCGCTACGAGGTAAGTAAAAAAAAAAAAAAATATGCGATTATCCATTTCTTTTTCAGGTGACCCGGAGCGAGAAGATGGAGGTAAGTATAAAAATAGGGTGGAACTCCACTTTAACATTGTGATGAATATCCTTCAAATGCATTTCTTATTAGTGATCTCTGGTGAAATTGTAAACTTTGGAAGTCTTTTCTACTTCAGATCCCAAATTGACTTGGTTGAAAGTTTGTTCATAGAGGAATGTTTACAAGGTTAAAGCAGATTTCAGCCAACCAATTTTGTTTTTATAGGACAATGTGGAGAATGGTTAGAACTTCCGTTGGCTTTATAATGCTGTCAACGTCCCCTTCAGTTGCTGTTCTATCTGAGACTTGTTTCTTGTATCTGGACAGGAAGTAGGGAAAAGTCTCCAAAATGTGAACTTAGCCCTGGTTCATATCAATGCGATTTGACAGTTCAAATCACACGAAAAGTCACACCCCATTTGAGGCAATGGAACCATTCAAATTGTTGCAATTGAAATCGCAGCCTTTTTGAATAAGTGATTTCATTGCGACTTGCATTGACTTCTGTTAAATGAAGCCGCAAGCTCACAATACTACATAGACCCACCTGACCACAACACTCACCTACCCGACCACTACACTGATCCACCTGATTCCTACACTGACCTTCCTAACCACTACACTGACCACCACACTGACCTACTTGATTCCTACACTGACCACTACACTGACCTACTTGACCACTACACTGACCTACCCAATTCCTACACTTGCCACCACACTGACCCACCTGACCACAGCACTGACCAACCTGATTCCTACACTGACCCACCTGGCCACTACACACATACTTGACCACTACATAGACCCACCTGACCACTACACTGACCCTTCTGACCACAAGACTTACCTACCCAATTCCTACACTGACTTACCTGATTCCTACCCTGACCACTACACTGACATACCTGACCACTACACTGAGCTACCTGATTCCTATACTGACAACTACACTGACATACCTGATCACTACACTGACCACTACACTGACATACCTGATCCCTACACTGACCACTACACTGAGCTACCTGATTCCTAAATTGAGCACTACACTGACATACCTGACAACTACAGTGACCTACCTGATTCCTACACTGACCACTACACTGACCATAACAATGACCTACCTAACTACTACACTGACTATTACACTGACCACTACACTGACCTACCTAATTCCTACACTGCCCACTACACTGACCTACCTGACCACTACACAGACCCACCTGACCACTATACTCACCCACCTGATTCCTACTAACTCTGGCTGAAAAGTCCAGAACCTCTAGAGCCCTCAGTACAGCCCTGCACTGCTCTCAGAACACCCACCCCACCCCACCCCTCTCTTCCCCAATTCAATGTACATTGGTGGATTCTCCTCACTTCTCCATGGACCAGGCTCCATCGTCAGGCTTTTCCCAGTGCCAGACACACAGTGTACTCCTTGATTAACACCACACCAGAAAGGATGGGCTGAACGACTCCCTGTTTCAGTTTGCACCAGAATTTTCGAAACATTGCAAAAGTTCGGAACGTACATTGGTGGATCCTCCTCACCTCTCCATGGCCTCCAGGCTCCATCATCAGGCTTTCCCTAGCGCCGGACACATAGAGTACTCCTTTGGGGTTCAGTCACCCAGCTGCTCCTCGGTATCCCCCGCTGGTCCACCAACAGCCGCTGTACTTCTGCGCTTTACCATCTGCGCAGTACACAGCCCCTCCTGGTCCTCTGTTCTCACACAACAGGCCGCACCAGAGGGTTCCCAGGGCAGGGGGGAGGTGCAATAGGCTGCTGCGGAGGAACGCACCTCATTGGAGGGGAAGGCAATAGGCAACAGCAAAGCCCACTCGAGCCGGCACAGAGAGGCCTGGTGAGTGGCACTGGCCCAAGGAGCAGCCCAGCTGCCTTGGGCCACAATAATACATGTGGCCCTGTCCCTGTTTGCCCCTGCCGGCGCCGCTCCTGCCCCCCGACTAAAGTGTGCTCAGTGTCGTATTTAGGTTTTGTGCTGCCCTAGGCCTGACTAAACTTGTGCACCACCTAATTTAAATATGACCCACCCCTTCCTGTTTATGACCCGCCCTGTCATCTGTAAACCACAGACCACAACCACAGTCTATCAGTGCAGCCTCATCAGTTCCCATAGGTTCAGCCTTATCAGTGCCCATCAGTGCAGCCTCATCAGTGCAGCATATCAGTGCTGCCTTATCAGTGCAGCCTCATTAGTGCCCATCAGGGCAGTTTATCAGTACTCACCATTGCCGCCTCATCAGTGGCAATCAGAGCAGCATATTAGTGCCCATCAATGCAGCATATGAGTGCCCATCAGTGCCTGGGGGTAGAGGAGGGTAGGCGGAGCATTTTGGCTGCAGTGCCACATTGATTAGCATTGGCGGCCGTTGGGCCAGTTGTATTAAGTATTGTCGGCGGCCTGCGGTCTGTCCGAATGTTCTCACCGGCCAGTATTATCATACTGGTAGGTAGCAGTGTGACCTCTTTATGGGGGAAGCAGACTGATTTGCCTCCTGGACCCTGCCCGCAGGCCCAATTCACCACATAAGACTGGCACTATACAAAACGCGTAGCGCAACCCCCGGGGATCCTTTTCGTGTCGGGAGGAGGCTGTTTTTTTTTCATGCAGGGTGCAGCTTTTGCTGCCCCCCCTGCAAAGTGCTGCCCTAGGCCTGGGCCTTGTTGGCCTAGGCAAGATACAGCACTGCATCGACGGCGACTCGGCTTGTGCTGTGAGTAAACACAGCAGATGTCGATCATGTGGTGTCGGACAATGTAGTACCGCCAGCACATGGCAATCATCATGAATTTACTCAGGACAGTGCCCTGCCCTGTTAGCAAGGAAGTAATAGATTTTCTTTCCCTGCAAAACAGGGAATAAAATCCATTACTTCCCCCAGTAAAAGCACCTAACACAGTACACCAAAACACTGGCTAGAAACACATTTAACCCTTAACTTACCCTAGATGTTTAACCCCTTCGTTGGCCAGTGCCAGTAGTACAGTTACAGTGCATATTTTTAGCACTGATCACAGTATTAGTGTCACTGGTTCCCAAAAAGTGTCAAAAGTGTCAGTCAGTGTCCAAATGTCCGCTGCAATATCGCAGTCTTGCTATAAGTCGCTGATCACTGCCATTACTAGTAAAATAAATATAAATTCCAGCATATATCCCATAATTTGTAAACGCACTAACTTTTGTGCAAACCAATCAATATACAGTTATTTGGATTTTTTTGGAGACAAGGAGAAAAAGAGGGATAAAAAGCCCCGAGAGAGTATTATTCAGTTGTAGCTATATGGAAAGTAGAGCAAAAAGTGTAGTAGATCAATACTCATATTCAAAAGGTTGCTGGATACCCGTCCTAGGACCAAGCAACCTCTTTTAGCACATGTGGAGAATATGACTCCAAGCAGAATGTGATCCTTGATCAACACCACACCAGTATGGATGGACGGAATGACCCGTTTCGGTTCGCACCAGAACTTTCGTAAGAAAACCCATTGAAGTCTATGGGACCGGAACTGGAAAAATCAAAAGTGCCCATTTTGAAGCCTTTCAGGTGTATCTCATAAAATAGGAATATTATCAAAAAGATAATTTATTTAAGTAATTCAATTCAAAAAGTGAAACTCATATATTTTATATACAGTAGATGTGTTACACACAGAGTGATACATTTCAAGCATTTCTTTTTTTTAATTTTGATGATTATGGCTTACAGCTAGTGAAAACCCAAAATTCAGTATCTCAGAAAATTAGAATATTACATAAGAGCAATAAAAAAAGGATTTTCAATACAGAAATGTTGGCTTACTGAAAAGTATGTCCAAGTACAGTATAGTATGCACTTAATACTTGGTCAGGGCTCCTTTTACATGAATTACTGCATTAATGCGGCGTGGCATGGAGGCAGATTTAACCACTCTGAACAGCTGCAGTGGACCGCGCACTAGTCTCTGCTTGGATGACGGAGGATGAGGGTGGTTTAGTAAGCCAGTTCACCACCTCCCCTGCATGCTATGGCTGGATAGCACAGGCAACATCACTAAACAGAGGAAATGGTGCCAACACATATGCTGCTGGCCCCCTCACACTGCCATGGGAACATCTGCCTCTCTTTGATGGCCTCCCAGACGTGATGGGAAGGTGATTATTAACAAAATGTAATAAAGATGTGGAAATGTGTACGTGGATGCACTTTAATCAATGGAAAGTGGTTTTTGGTGCACTTTAACCTGAGTACTCACTAAACACACTCCACCAACACACTACAATATACTGCAGTAAAACTGCAATGATGTACTGCAATAAACTGCACTAAAACTGCACTAACGCACAGAAATAAACTGCTTAAAAATGCGCACTAATGCACAGAAATATACTACGTTAAACGTGCAGTAATGCACTAAAATACAGTGCCTTGCGAAAGTATTCGGCCCCCTCGAACTTTGCAACCTTTTGCCACATTTCAGGCTTCAAACATAAAGATATAAAACTGTAATTTTTTGTGAAGAATCAACAACAAGTGGGACACAATCATGAAGTGGAACGAAATTTATTGGATATTTCAAACTTTGTTAACAAATAAAAAACTGAAAAATTGGGCGTGCAAAATTATTCAGCCCCTTTACTTTCAGTGCAGCAAACTCTCTCCAGAAGTTCAGTGACGATCTCTGAATGATCCAATGTTGATCTAAATGACTAATGATGATAAATAGAATCCACCTGTGTGTAATCAAGTCTCCGTATAAATGCACCTGCACTGTGATAGTCTCAGAGGTCCGTTTAAAGCGCAGAGAGCATCATGAAGAACAAGGAACACACCAGGCAGGTCCGAGATACTGTTGTGGAGAAGTTTAAAGCCGGATTTGGATACAAAAAGATTTCCCAAGCTTTAAACATCCCAATGAGCACTGTGCAAGCGATAATATTGAAATGGAAGGAGTATCAGACCACTGCAAATCTACGAAGACCTGGCCGTCCCTCTAAACTTTCAGCTCATACAAGGAGAAGACTGGTCAGAGATGCAGCCAAGAGGCCCATGATCACTCTGGATGAACTGCAGAGATCTACAGCTGAGGTGGGAGACTCTGTCCATAGGACAACAATCAGTTGCATACTGCACAAATCTGCCCTTTATGAAAGAGTGGCAAGAAGAAAGACATTTCTTAAAGATATCCTTAAAAAGTGTTGTTTAAAGTTTGCCACAAGCCACCTGGGAGACACACCAAACATGTGGAAGAAGGTGCTCTGGTCAGATGAAACCAAAATCAAACTTTTTGGCAACAATGCAAAACGTTATGTTTGGCGTAAAAGCAACCCAGCTCATCACCCTGAACACACCATCCCCACTGTCAAACATGGTGGTGGCAGCATCATGGTTTGGGCCTGCTTTTCTTCAGCAGGGACAGGGAAGATGGTTATAATTGATGGGAAGATGGATGGAGCCAAATACAGGACCATTCTGGAAAAAAACCTGATGGAGTCTGCAAAAGAAGACCTGAGACTGGGACGGAGATTTGTCTTCCAACAAGACAATGATCCAAAACATAAAGCAAAATCTACAATGGAATGGTTCACAAATAAACATATCCAGGTGTTAGAATGGCTAAGTCAAAGTCCAGACCTGAATCCAATTGAGAATCTGTGGAAAGAACTGAAAACTGCTGTTCACAAACGCTCTCCATCCAACCTCACTGAGCTTGAGCTGTTTTGCAAGGAGGAATGGGCAAAAATTTCAGTCTCTCGATGAGCAAAACTGATAGAGACATACCCCAAGCGACTTACAGCTGTAATCGCAGCAAAAGGTGGCGCTACAAAGTATTAACTTAAGGGGGCTGAATAATTTTGCACGCCCAATTTTTCAGTTTTTTATTTGTTAAAAAAGTTTGAAATATCCAATAAATTTCGTTCCACTTCATGATTGTGTCCCACTTGTTGTTGATTATTCACAAAAAATTACAGTTTTATATCTTTATGTTTGAAGCCTGAAATGTGGCAAAAGGTCACAAAGTTCAAGGGGACCGAATACTTTCGTAAGGCACTGTATACCGCGTTAAACGTGTACTAATGCACAAAATATACTGCGTTAAAACTGCACTGACATACACTGTGTTAAACGTTCACTAACACACAGAAATATACTGCGTTAAACGTGCACTAACGCACAGAAATATACTGCGTTAAATGTGCACTAACGCACAGAAATATACTGTATTAAACATGCACTAACACACAGAAATATACTGCGTTAAATGTGCACTAACGCACAGAAATATACTGCATTAAACATGCACTAATGCACAGAAATTTACTGCATTAAACAAGCACTAACGCACAGAAATATACTGCGTTAAACGTACAATAACACACAGAAATATACTGCGTTAAACGTGCAGTAATGCACTAAAATATACTGCGTTAAACGTGCAATAACACACAGAAATATACTGCGTTAAACGTGCACTAACGCACTGAAATATACTGCGTTAAACGGCACGTAACACACTGAAATACTTTATACTGGGTAAAATGTGCAAGAACTTATTTTGGGTGACAGAGGTTCCGCGATTCTGTTTGCATGATTTTACCGTGATTCATTGGGCGACACTCGCGGCAAAACTGTGCTGAGTTTGGGATGCCACTGGAAGTGACAGGAATCGCACGGGCGTCCTGCGATTTGCAGTGATTGAGGATCACCGGCAGAATCACGGCAGACAGAGCCCTGTTGTATCCTTCACCACGCCAATATCACACTACAAATGGCCGTTATTGAAAGAATACTTCTACAGTGTGGGGTGGGACTAAGAGATATGAGCCATGATTTAATAGAGCCATCATTACTTTCTCCAATCATGGCTCTGACAGCCATGCTCTGCGCCCTGATAGAGCAAAGCTTTCATTGCTTCAGCCAATCAGGGCTTCCAATGCACTGTGGTTATTCGGCGGGCAGAACAAATGGTCGAACACCCCGATAATTTGGGTGTTCGTCGAACAGGCAAACAGCCAACGTTCAACGTGAACTCATGCTCGGCCCGAACTGTTCGCCCATCCCTACACACCAGTGACAGTGTCCCTGATCACTTCCACATCATACCTTTTCATTTCAGCATGGACCAGTAACTATACAAATCCCTGAAGTGTCATAAAATACAGCAACAGTATAATATAAAGTAACTCTAAATCCTAACTGTGAGGGCCATGCATTTTTTTTCTTCTCAATGACCATCTATTTAAATTATATTTTTCCTCCAATGTAAGGAACATTCTTCTCATTGACCCCCAATGTAAGGAGCATTCTTCCCTCTGACCACCAATGTAAGGAGCATTCTTCCCTCTGACCACCAATGTAAGGGACATTCTTCCCACTTCCCATCAATATAGGGGCTTTTCTTCCTCCAACTGACTGCTAATGTAGGGGGTATTCTTCCTACTCACTGGTAGTGCATATGCCATTTTACTCTTTACTGGCAACCAGTTTAAGAGAACCCTCTCTCCACTGACCATTAATCAATGGGGGGATCCTTCCTCCCAAGGACCACCAATGTATAGAGCATTACTTCTATCATTGATCATCAATGTAAGGGGGATTCTACACACTGACCCCCAATATATGGGGCATTCCTTCTCCCACTGACCACCAGTGTAAATTACAATTTTCTTTCCACTGACCACCAATGTAAAGGGGTACTACCCTGGCTGTCAATGTATTAGTACTAGGAATAGACCGATTATCGGCAAGGCCGATATATCGGTGGCCAATATGCACTTCCCCCGATATATTGTTATCGACCCTGGAACTGGCCGATATTGCCGATATTTTTGTGATGTCATTCTGCCTTCTTAGGCCGCCTCAATCGCATTGGACAGCCTCGTCTGGAGTCGGGACTAGTCTCACGGGAGTGTATTACAGCCATACACCCACCCACAGCAGCCCGATGCCAGCCAGCCACCCACATCCAAAGGCCCTGTACCAGCCTGCCACAGGCCCTGTACCAGCCAGCCAGCCACAGGCCCTGTACCAGCCAGCCAGCAACCCAGAGGCCCTGTACCTGCCAGCCACAGGCACTGTACCAGCCAGCCAGCCACCCACAGCCCCTGTGCCAGCCACCCACCACAGGGTGCCAGCCAGCCAGCCACCCACAGACAGGGTGCCAGACCGTCAGCCCCCCACAGGCCCTGTACCAGCCAGCTACAGGCAGTGTACCAGCCAGCCACAGGCACTGTACCAGCCAGCCTCCCACAGGCCCTGTACCAGCCAGACAACCACAGCCCCTGTGCCAGCCACCCACCTACCACAGGGTGTCAGCCAGCCATCCACCACAGGGTGCCAGCAAGCCAGCCATCCAACACAGGGTGCCAGGCATCCAGCCACCCACCACAGGGTGCCAGCCAGCCAGCCAGCCATCCACCACAGGGTGCCAGCAAGCCAGCCACCCACCACAGGGTGCCAGCCAGCCAGCCACCCACTACAGTGTGCCAGCAAGCCAGCCATTAAGCATTAAACAAAAATTAACATGTTGAGTACCAGATTTGTGTAAAAAATTGTCTTTATTTTTCAAAACTTTAAATGTACAAAATATCGGCCCATATTGGCCGATACCCTGAAAAAAACATATCATCTATCCCCAATTAGTACATTTATTTTCTCATTACTACTAATAATTTTGTCATATATAAAAGGAGAGATGTTAAGATGTGGTCTTTATCAACCCTTTGTGTCTCAGAAGAAACCTTAACCTTGGTGAATTATTAACTGCTTGCCGACCGCCGCAAGTAGATTTACTGCGGCGGTCAGCCCCTGCCAGGCAGAGTGACGTTAATTAACGTCACTAGCCTGGGAGGGTCTGGGGAGCGAGCGCGCGCCCGCGGAGGCGCGCTCCCGCTCCCGCGCGGTCACGCACCCCCCCGCGCGTGTGACCAGCGGACCCGATGTCCGCCGGCCACTCGGCGATCGTCGGGGGAAGAGGGAGAATGTCAGGCAGCTTGTGTAAACAAGCTGCCTGTCATTCTCCTCGCTGTAAAGACACTGATTACATGGATCTAGTATGTAGATCCGTTGATCAGTGTCCTTACAGCTAGAGCCACAGCCAATCACAGTAAGAATCACGCCCCTAGGGACACACACAGCCCCTCCCTCCCAAATAAAGTTAACCCCTTCACTGCCAGTGTATTTTTACAGTAACAGTGCATATGTATAGCACTGATTACTGTAGAAATGTCACTGGTAACCCCAAAAGTGTCAAAAATGTCAGTCAAGGGTCCGATCTGTCCGCCGCAATGTCGCAGTACCGCAAAAAAAATCGCAGATCGCCGCCATTACGCGTTAAAAAAAAAAACAACAAAAATGACAAAAATCTTTCCCTTTGTTAGTAAACGCGATAACTTTTGCGCAAACCAATCAAAATACGCTTTTTGCGATTTTTTTTACCAAACATAGGTAGGATAAAACAAATTGGCTAAAAATGTTAAAAAATTTTGATTTTTACATTTTTTTTTTGGGGAATTTCATATAAAAAAATGTGAAAAATATTGTTATTTTTGCAAAATTGTCGCTCTTTTTTTGTTTATAGCGCGTGATCAAAAAATCGCACAGGTGATCAAATACCACCAAAAGAAAGCTCTGTTTGTGGGAAAAAAAGGACGTCAAATTCGTTTAGGTACAGCATCGCACGACCGCGCAATTGTCCGTTAAAGTCACCGAATCGCAAAATACCCCCTGGTCTTTTAGCAGGAAAATCCTCCGGGGCTTAAGTGGTTAATAAAACCAATTCATTGGAGCCTAATGGGGAAAATGCCTCTTACATTGATAAAAAAAAAATGAAGATATTTCCAGTCACTACTTACCAACCAGCCAGCGACCAACCGAATTGACCTTTCTAACAGTATGCGTTAAAAACAGGGGTTTGGTTGCACACATTTGCAAATACATGCGTAAGCTACAGGCCCCGACAAGGCACCCTGTGATCTGCAGTCCCTAACTCTACAATTTAAAGAGTCTCTACAATGAGAACACATGCCTCTTACATTAATAGGTTGTAGGAAAAATGCAACTCTCACAGTGATGATCAGATAACTAACTTTACATAAAGTTAAAACTTTTGTCAAGTAGCATTGGCTATGAAACTATGCAGACTCCATCAGATGTGAGGTCAATCACTCAGCAACAGCTCAATGAACCCCTATCAACCTCTGGAAGAACCCTAGGCTTCAATGGAACTATGCTTGACAATGGCAGCTCTAGGAACAGCAGCGTTGTCATTCCTAGTTCTACAAAAGCTTTGAGCGAAAGGTGATTAGAGTAGGCCTTAAACAAGAAGATCTCCAGATACACTAACCTCTAAATTAGACCTTCATTTTCCCACCCACCTTCACAGCATTATGTGTTGCTACTAACCACCCATTTAAGGAAACGCTTTTCCACTGACTTTCAATGTAAAGGGTAACTTTCCTCCCACTGACCATCAGTGTAAAGGGTATCTTTCCAGCCACTGACCACCAATGTAAAGGGTATATTTCCGGCCACTGACCACCAATGTAAAGGGTATATTTCCTCCAACCGGCCATCATTGTAAAGGATATATTTCCTCCAACTGACTGCTAATGAAGGGGGTATTCTTCCTACTGACTAGTAGTGCATATGCAATTTTTCTCTTCCTGGCAACCAGTTTAAGAGAACCCCCTCTCCACTGACCACCAATGAATGGTGGATCCTTCCTCCCAATGACCACCGATGTAAAGAGCATTACTTCTATTATTAACCATCAATGTAAGGGGGATTCTTCACACTGACCTCCAATATCTGGGGCATTCCTTCTCACATTGACCACCAGTGTAAATTACAATTTTCTTCATACTGACCATCAATATAATGGGCAATTCTTCTCCCACTGACTACCAATGTAAGTAAGGGACACCCTTCCTTTCGCTGACCACCAATGTAAGGGGCATTCTTCACAATGATCACTAATATATGGGGCATTCCTTCTCCCACTGACCACCAATGTAAATTACATTTTTCTTTACCATGAACCACCAATGTAAGGGGGGCACTTCCCTGACTGTCAGTGTATTAGTACATTTATTCTATCATTACTACAAATAATGTTGTCATAAAGAAAAGGAGAGTTGTTAAGACATGGTTCACTGAGGGTCTCAAATGCCCCGGGACAGTATTTATCAACCTTTTGTGCCTCAGAAGAAAACTTAACCTTGGTGAACTTTTAATAAAACCAATTCATTGGAGGTTAATGGGGAAAATTCCCCTATATTGGTGGTTAGTAGGAAGAGTGCAACTCTCACAGTGGTGATCAGATAACCAACCTTACATAAAGTTAAAAAAAGACAATTAGGTCACGCTGTTGGTTTTGTCAAGTAGCATTGGCTATGGAACTATGCAGGATCCATCAGATGTGAGGTCAATCACTCAGCAACAACTCAAGGAACCCCTGTCAACCTCTGGAAGAACCCTAGGGTTCCATGGAACTCTGGTTGAGAATGGCAGCTCTAGGAACAGAAGAGTTGTCATTCCTAGTTCTACAAAAGCTTTACATTTTACCAGCATGCAATAAAGGTGATTAGAGTAGGCCTTAAACAAGAAGATTTCCAGATACACTAAACCCTAAATTAGACCTTCATTTTCCTACCCTCCTTCACAGCATTATGTGCCCTTACTAACCACCCATTTAAGGGTAAACTTTCCTCCCACTGATCACCAATGTAAAGGGTATCTTTCCTCCCATTGACCACCAATGTAAAGGGTATACTTGTTCCCACTGACCACCAATGTAAAGAGTATCTTTCCTCCCACTGACCATCAATGTAAAGGGTATCTTTCCTCCCACTTACCACCAATGTAAAGGGTATCTTTTCTCCCACTTACCACCAATATAAAGGGTATCTTTCCTCCCACGTACCACCAATGTAAAGGGTATCTTTCCTCCCACTTACCACCAATGTAAAGGGTATCTTTCCTCCCACTTACCACCAATGTAAAGGGTATCTTTCATCCCACTGACCACCAATGTAACGGGTATCTTTCCTCCCGCAGACCATGAATGTAATGGGTATTGTTCCTCCCAATAACCATCAATGTAAAGGGTATATTTCCTTCCACTGACCACCAATGTAAGGGTTATTCTTCAACCCACCAGCCACCAATATAAAGGGTATCTTCCCTCCCACTGACCACCAGAGTATCTTTCCTCTCACTGACCACCAATGTAAGGGTTATTCTTCAACCCCCTAACCACCAATATAAAGAGTATCTTTCCATCCATTGACCACCAATTGACATAAATGGTAGTGCCTGCGCTAGGATGCATGGAAAACCTGCATCCATGTGTGGGAAAACACGGTCTTGCACAGATGTATGCCTATGTGAACAAGGCCTTATATGAAATGTTAAGATTTGCTTATGACTGCAGCCGCCTGTATCTATGGACTCTCTGACCATTTGGCTTTCTATTTTTACTGTAAGTAAAATGCTTTTAAGTCCATCAAAGTGATTGTAAAGTCTATTTTTTTAAATTAAAAGTAACAAACATGTTATACTTACCTACTCTTGCTTATGGATTTTTGATCATGTCTCGAGTCTGGATTACTCAGGTTTATATCTTTAATGACGTAATAACCTTCCTTTGGCAGCATCAGCATGGAATACATCTGATCTGCAGCCTTCCCTTCAGTCTTGCACAGCAGGCTCTCCTGGACTTAAATGGCTTACTCTGATTTCACTGCACACTGTGAGTTTCTCACCATGTTCATTAGTAGCTGCATCAAGTCAGATAGAGCCCACCTCATTTTCTTGATGGAGGACATCAGCATAATCTAGCTCTTTCCTTCCCAGCCTGGCAGCCCCTGGTCCGTTCAATGGTGGAGGCTCAGCGACAATGCCCACTCTTGCAGACTAACAACCTCCCTTCAAGGCACTTTGATATTTGCATAGCTCCCCCCAAGAGGCAGCCCACTGCTCATATTAGGACAGAGAGGAGTACTGAGCCAGGGTGCAGTGATAATTTCAGGATGCTCTGTGCAGCTCCTTACCAGCCAATCCTTTGGGTCCCTGGTGTGTCATCGAAGAGAACCCATCACCCAAAACAATGTATCATATAAGGGACATTTTATTCACTTAAACCCCCCAAGATTCTTAAGTCCCCCCCCCCCAACCACATATATCCACTTATGAACTCATTACTTGGGGGTGCCTACACATGAAAACGATGATTGCGCTACACATGTTACACATTGCAGCGAACGCCGGAGTGATTAAGATTAATTACTCTCGTCCCATTATTCATGGAAGACTTTAAACTGGTGACCCGCAAAAGGGTTTTAAAGCACCGCCTATTGAAAATATTAGGTACTGAAGTTTGTCACGAATTCACAGACACATGTAATTTCAAAGCTTGACATGTTGGTTATCTATTTAGTCAGGGCAACCTCATCTTTTATATTTTACCAAAAAAGTGGGTAATGCATTGCGTTTGTGTGTCCTAAAATTTAAGTGATACTAAAGTCTTGTTTTTTTTTCCTTTAAAAATGACAAACATATTATACTTACTTGCTCTGTGTAATGGCTTTGCACAGAGCAGCCCACACTCTCCACTCCTCGGGTCCCACGTTGGCGCTCCTGGCTCCTCCCTTCTGTTGGGTGCCCCCATAGCAAGCAGCTTGCTATGGGGGCATCTGAGCCAAGCTGCAGCCCTGTGTGTCCATTCAGACACGGAGCCACAGTTTGGCCCCCTTCTCCTCATTGGCTAACTGACTTTTATTGACAGCAATGAATGGGAGCCAATGGCGCCACTGCTGTGTCTCAGCCAATCAGGAGGGAGAGTCCCGGACGGCCAAGGAACTCGTGCACATCGCTGGATCTAGATGGACCTCCTGTAAGTATTAGGGGGGCCGAGAGGGGCTGCTGCACACAGAAGGTTTTCTTTTTATCTTAATGCATAGAATGCCTTAAAGCGGAGTTCCACCCTGAAAAATAAATTTTAGATAAAAATACCCCCGGGACAGTCAGAGCTAGTGCATTTAAGCAACGTTAGCCTCTGAACTGTCCCCTGTTTCACTTACCTTTTAGAATAAATACTTACCTTGAAAATGTCTTCTCCAGTGCTGCCATCTCAGGTGTGGGCAGCTGAAGCCGGAGCGTCCTCTTCCGTGTCGGAGTCCCAGAATGCCCTGCATTCCCAGAAACTGTTCAGCAGGGAATAACACGACTGCACCAGAAGTGATGAGCGGGGCCGGTGCAGGCGCATTGACTCCTGGGAGTGATGACGCTCATCTCCCAGGAGTCAATGCAAGGAGGAAGTGCCGGCGGGGGCCGCGGCCGCAGAGTGAGGAAGAGGAAGAAAGGTAAGTATATTTTCTTAAAAAACAAGTGAATCAAAAAAAAAAAAAAGAAGGTAATTTGGAGCAAGCGGATGGAGTAAAGTTGATTTTGAGGGTGGAACTCTGCTTTAAGAACCACTTTAACTTTAGTGTTTTTTTTACTGAAATTGTAGGTTCCTTAGATCTTTGCAGTAATATCCTGTGACATAAATAATTAGAACTACCACAATTTTATTCTCTAGGGTGTCTGCTTTTAGAAAATATGTAATGTTTTTGACGTTTATGCAAACTTCAGGCGTAAAATTATTTTTTTAAACATGCGTGCAAAAAACCTGCAAAAACGGTTCTGGCAGTGAAAGGGTTAAAGCATGATCTATGGAAAATATAGAGTTCGGAATTTTGTCACTGTTTCACGGGTGCGCGCAATTTTAAGGCTTGACGTGTTGGGTTTCCATTTACTCGGTACAACCTCATCTTTTATATTTTACAAAATAATTGGGTAATATATTGCGTTTGTGGGCCCTAAAATTAACTTTAGTATATATTTTTTAAAAAACTGGAACTACCACTAATTTATTCTCCAGGGTGTCTGCTTTCTGAAAATTTATAAAATTTTGGAATATTTATGCATTCTTTAGGTCCAAAATGATTTCTTAAAAAATCAAAAACGTAAAAACAGCTTAGGCAGAAGGAGGGTTAACTCTCCAACATGAACCAAACACTGAAAGATCAATTTTGGGTGGACTGGCCCTTTAAAAAGATTCTTACACATTGTAAAGTACTTTTTTAAACAGTTTACATTTTTGTTTCCCTTTTGTAAAAGCTCTGATTATACTTTACTGATATTATTGGAGTGATCTAAAAATAAACTGCTGCCTTCTTTCCGGTGTCACCCTTTAAGGGTGATATTTAAATAGACAGAGCGGGGTGCGGACAGCCAGAGGCCTCACCCTCAGAAAACCTTATCAGAAGAATTCAGCAAACAGACCCGAGGATATAAAATGACCCCTGGGGAGCCTGGGCCAGAATTCTTCCTCTAGACCCACAGGAAAGCATCAGAATGGACCGCAGGATTTGCTGGATCTTGGCAGCTGTGCTGTTGTTGGGGGTCACCTGTTCAGCCCAGAGTAAGTACACCAGTTGTTTTTCATGAAAAAATAATAAATTTTCTTTATAGATTGTGGACTTATATATGTAGCTTCTACTTCATTTTTATATTTTTTTTTAATTTGTATTTTTATTTAAATTTTTTTTTTTTAATTTTTCTATACACACACATATACGGTGCACTGCAAAAGTATTCGGCCCCCTTGAACTTTTCGACCTTTTGCCACATTTCAGGCTTCAAACATAAAGATATAAAACTGTAATTTTTTGTGAAGAATCAACAACAAGTGGGACACAATCATGAAGTGGAACGAAATCTATTGGATATTTTAAACTTTTTTAACAAATAAAAAACAGAAATATTGGGCGTGCAAAATTATTCTGCCCCCTTAAGTTAATACTTTGTAGCGCCACCTTTTGCTGCGATTACAGCTGTAAGTCGCTTGGGGTATGTCTCTATCAGTTTTGCACATCGAGAGACTGAAATTTTTGCCCATTCCTCCTTGCAAAACAGCTCGAGCTCAGTGAGGTTGGATGGAGAGTGTTTGTGAACAGCAGTTTTTAGTTCTTTCCACAGATTCTCAATTGGATTAAGGTCTGGACTTTGACTTGGCCATTCTAACACCTGGATATGAAGTGATACAGTGTCACCACAAGATGGCCCTTGTGGACACTCTTGATAAATGTGCCACGTCCTATATATTTAACGTAGGAGGAGTAGTTAGCTATTGCTAAAGAAATGGACATTTCCGGCACAGTAATTGACACTAATGTCATAAAAATGAATATTGTTTATTGATAATTAATTTAAAAAGTTTATAAATGTATATACATCACAAAATTACACATAGTTACAGTCATACTAAAACAGATGCATCACAAATGTAATAATGTGGATATCCCTCAATCACCACTAAGTTAAGTTAATCCAATGGGAACCTTATACTTAGATATGGTCATAGTGTACACGGGTATAAATCCGGTGTTGAGGGGGGCCACTGTAGAAAAATTATCCTCTACATGTTTCCCGTTCAGATGTAACGCTTCTTCAGGAGAGTGTAATAAATTGAGAAAATATACAAGATCTGAAGAAAACAAAGGAAGAGTGCATGAGTACCATACAACATATCCTGAGTTTATACAATCCATCATCGGTCATAAGCAAACGACCATCTATCATGTATATTATAACAATATAAGAAACAAACTGTTGGTTGCCTACCAATATATGGTGTATGAATATCAATGACAACAGGTCAGACCCAAATTAAACGATTTGTATTGCAGTACTGGATAGGCGGGCACCCAAGGCTATAAGTAGATAGAGGTGGGAGGGTATTTAATGAGAAAGGTTCTTTGTCTGTTTCAATAAATAAGAAACAAAAAACATATAGTTGTGTACCATCCCCCAAGGGATATGTTTATTTGTGAACCATTCCATTGTAGATTTTGCTTTATGTTTTGGATCATTATCTTGTTGGAAGACAAATCTCCGTCCCAGTCTCAGGTCTTTTGAAGACTCCATCAGGTTTTCTTCCAGAATGGTCCTGTATTTGGCTCCATCCATCTTCCCATTAATTTTAACCATCTTCCCTGTCCCTGCTGAAGAAAAGCAGGCCCAAACCATGATGCTGCCACCACCATGTTTGACAGTGGGGATGGTGTGGTCAGGGTGATGAGCTGTGTTGCTTTTATGCCAAACATAACATTTTGCATTGTTGCCAAAAAGTTCGATTTTGGTTTCATCTGACCAGAGCACCTTCTTCCACATGTTTGGTGTGTCTCCCAGGTGGCTTGTAGCAAACTTAAACAACACTTTTTATGGATATCTTTAAGAAATGGCTTTCTTCTTGCCACTCTTCCATAAAGGGCAGATTTGTGCAGTATACGACTGATTGTTGTCCTATGGACAGAGTCTCCCACCTCAGCTGTAGATCTCTGCAGTTCATCCAGAGTGATCATGGGCCTCTTGGTTGCATCTCTGATCAGTCTTCTCCTTGTATGAGCTGAAAGTTTAGAGGGACGGCCAGGTCTTCGTAGATTTGCAGTGGTCTGATA